>NC_052679.1:25521736-25691736 GCF_016802725.1 Solenopsis invicta
TGAAGATATATATTTCTATATAAACTTTTAAATGTTGTTGAATTAATTGTTCTGAGTATACCTATAAATTCCCCGTCTTTCTGGCACATCAGGATGTTCCGTCACTCGACTGACAATGACTACAAGTCCCTTCTCTTTGTCCACAATCCATCGACGTTGATATACATAATCTCTATTTGAAAATAATTTCTGCACAAATTTAAATTAATAAACCATTAAGTGAGCAAATTTATTAAAAAAATACCATGCATTACATTGCACTTACAGGCCAAATCATTTCCCAATGGATAACATCAGTGCTATGATTAACGGCTGATTCAGACTTTGGATCAGTCTCGATAATCTGTAATTCTTGAGCAGTGGGATCCCATTGTTTCCTATAATTTACATCAATTTGTACTTGCAGAAAATCTTCAGCGGTAACATCGGAAAATGAGCCGTATACTTTATAGGCAAATAGTCCACCTGAATCAGGCTCTATTTTCCTCCATATCAACATATCCTGACGTTCAATGAAAGGTTGCCAGCCATCTGCTGCACAAATTTTTATATTATATATAATATATAAATTTGACATACATATAATATAAAAGCAGACCTGTGTGTGAGAGAGAGAGAGAAAGAGAGAAAGCTTGGTTCTTAATTTATTTATTTTTAATTCTAAACAATTGAAAAAAAATTTTTTTTAATTAAAATTTCTTAAATTTTGAAAACTTAATTATGAAAGAACTAAATAAAGTTCTCTTAAAGAATTACATTAAAAAAATGTTATTAGAGGTTTTAAAAATAAAATTAATTAAGTGAGCCTTATTGTTTAGCCCAGATACCTTATTTATGAATATAAAATATTCCAATATTATACAATTAATAGAATAAAAACCTACAATTTTCATTAGAATCAGCAGAGGATTGAACACATTTACAATATTTTACATCAGGCTGTACAGTGTCAATAATAATTCGCAAATGGCATTTTGTGCAAACCACTGTGGAGTCTCTTAATCTATAAATTCCTTCAATCTCACGATTGTACCTGTAACAAAAAATGTCGAAAAGGATTATTCTCAGAATACTCGCATATATGTTGACCTCCTATAAGCATGTTTGTCACAACTACCTATTAATTTCTTCATCGCTTATTCTGTCGCGGTCCCAGTTGTACACGCTGATACCAGCTGCGCTGACCAGGAAGTTCTTGGCGTTCTTGGCGAGTCTAAGCCTCCACAGCCGCATGAATTCCCTTAGTGCTACCTCATCCCATATCCTCGTGTAGAGGTGAAACACTTGGATGCACCTTCTGATCCGCTGCGCCGCCACAAACTCGAACTGCCTCTTGCAGGCCTGGGCCACCTGCGTGCCTTGTTCTCGAAACCACGAACTTATCCTTCTGCGATAGTTGCTGAGCAGCGTGCCACGACCTTGCGTCCTCGGACGACAGTGCTGCAGGACGAGAGCTAACCTACCATTGCTGCTGTTGCTACCGCAACCGGGACTGAATCTCCTGAGAGCGTGACCGGTCAGCTTCCACATATACATCGTTCGTTCTCGATGCCGCTACGTTACGAATTCCTCGCACGGAACACGATCAATTCATCCGTCGTCTCATTTACAATTCCTCGAGAGTACAGACGAGTCGCGGACTTGTGACGTTAACTGCGTAACACCTCGTGCTCCGACCTCTGGTTTTTTCCGTTCTCCGCCACCGCTAAAAAGAATCACACGAGAGGCATTGCCTTTTTTCCTTTTGTAGTCAGCACATGATCGGTCGTAGTGAAGTCAATTATACCAAATAACCGCAATCATTGTCATCGTTCGCAACGCATAACCCCACGAACATAACCATCGATCGCGGAAAGACGAGGACACAGCACGGCGTAGCACGCCGGAGCGAGCAGTTGCGCGAGCGTGTGTCAGCGTGTGTGATGGTGTGAGCTGTGAGCTGTGAGCATGTACCGGCGACGTCCGGCGAGATCGGAGCGTCGCGCGCCGCGCACGGCCAACGAGACTTACGAGACACCAATCGGCTTCTAGATTTCAAACTTTCGAGTGCCGCGAGAATTAGCGCGTCCGGCGTCACTGCGCGTTACCATCTCGAAACTCGCGGAAGTTCAAGTGGCTAGTTTCACGTATCACTGATTATACCGAACAGTAATGTCGAATGCGAGCAACGGAGACACACGAGTGAAATCAATTTATTATTCCTTAAAGTATTAAATGGTTTTGAAAAGAAGCAGACTATATATTAGTATGAAAATGACGAACAATGTCCAAAAATTTTAATTCGTAGGACTCTAGCTGCGATGAACCTCCAAGAGAGCATCGCTACGAACGATAATTGATTTCCGTTAATCATACGTTTTTCATCAATTCCATCTCTTTAAAATTTGACGGGATAACTTTGAAACGAAAAGTTAAAGCGCAAACGAAATAAATAATCGTAAATTAACCTAAAGTATCGCGCAGGTACTTTTAATTGCAATCGTGAACGAAAGAGTGCAGATCGGGTGGGAGCAGGAGGAGGGGGTGGAAGAAAGGGGGGACGACGATGGCACAAAAGGCGGAATTTCGGATATCGTTTTTTTATTAACGTTTTATCAGTTACAATTTTGATTACATACACATAATGTGGAGTCGTCTTTAAACACACGGCTGCTATGATACAAATGACGAGGATAAAAATTTGGAGTGCGTAAAAATGTGATTGGATGACATATCGCTCTTTTGCTCCTGTCTTTCTTCCCTCCCTCCCTCTCTCCCTTCCTCCAACCTCCCCATCTTTTTCACCAGCTCTCTTTTCTTTCTACTTCATTGGTCATGGCGATGGGCCAACCTTGAACGTATATTAATATAATATACCGAGTTTTTGGCCCATGTCCACTAGAATACAGGGTAGGTAGGTATGATATCCTTGATCGCAATTAAAATCGTCCCTAATTCGCTAATATTTTACACGCAATGTCGGTGCGCGACATCATCGCTCAAGACTGGCCCGGCGTTAGCAGACGAGTCCGATCGACCCGTCTCCCCAATCTCGGGACCGCGTTTCCCACACCGAGACTACGGAGAGAGAGGCTACCGAGAGCCTCCGGGTGCCAAATTCAGAGGACGGTATTTACAGAGGGAATTTACGGAATACAGCGGCCGGGGCCGGCAAACGCGTCCCTCCGCGAGGGATATTACGTTTACACGGAACAACTCCTCGTCTCTCGCTCGTAGACATCGGGGAAACGAAACGCGGTTCCGAAAGACGTCCGAGGAACATCTGGAAGGTCGAGGCGTCTTTTAGGACCACTTTCGTGCACCAACGACCTTGTGATCAATTATTTCCGATTCGGCTTCAGCTAATGCAAATAGAAGAATTTTCTATCTAAACTAATAGTTACATTCAACGGAAGGTAGAGTCGACTGTATCAACATTCTCGATTAAGCAGCCTTTGTGAATAACACTCTCTTCCTGACGTACAGTTCCTTAGCTTTATCGCGAATATAAAATGTACCTGAAACCGTACACACACAGAAAAATATCAATTTTACTGCTAAGAAAAGCGATTGCTCAATTTATTTTAACAATTATCTTTAACGAAGAATATTTCATTGACAATGTACTCGTTACAAATTTAACAAAAATTTGTTGTCATGTTAAACTCAAAATGGCTTTATACTCTTTCGAAGAATATTAAAAAAAAAAACTTTAATAAAATTTTATTAAAAAAAAGAATTTGAATAATAAGCAAATTTAATTTTTTTTTTAATTCAATATTCTCGATTGGAGTATTAAATTACCAGAATTCAGAATATATTTTAAATAAGGAACATATGACAGATTTGCGGACATAGAAAACTTGTGATATACTTGTGAAACAAATAATATTTACTTAAGTAATTTACAGTATTTTTCTGTGTGTAATAATTATTTGATGAAAAATCTTTCAAAGATGTTCGCTTCGCAGTTCTCAAAATCGCATTTTTCTTTGATTAAATGATTCGAATTGTGCTTGACAGCCGGACGTATACTCGGATCTGCAAGGACGAGGTGAAATTTCGAGAAATACCAAGGTAATCGATGACGCGATTGAGAAAAGGTCCTCTGAACTTGGAACAACAACGGCACATATTACCTTCGTGCACGTGTAAGTTTTACTCAGCGACGAGTGGCACGTCTTCTTTTTTTTTTATTTTTCCTCTCTTTACCATTATACATACGATTGATCATCTGTCAACAATTATTTCGAATATTATCTTTTAGGTAAACAATATCGGGATGGACAATAGAGTGACACTAATAGGTCCAGGATTGCGGCGACACATGCGATCTACGTAACGCTAATTTCACTTCTTCCGAGACACGGTCGGTGAGTGTGATATGCAATTGATTCGTAGAATACTAAATCATACGTAGATCGCAACACGTGCATAGAAAAAAAATTAATATCAAATCAATACCTACACTCATCATAGAATAAATTTTTAATTGTAAAATATTAAAAATGTTTATTTCGTGTCTGTTTTTTTAAATATTTAAAAATGTTTAGTTTTAATTTTGAACGGTGTTTAGATCTAAAACATTAAAACGTTTAAAACCGAAATATTCTTTACTCTTGTTTATATATAAGACAATGATTGTTGATTCGATACTAATTTTTTTCTGTGTAACAACTGAAGTTTTCCATATCAGGAGCAGTATCCGGCGTTGACGATCTAGAGACGATCTTTCCGAATGTACATAAGCGGCCAATTGCACGAATGATTAGAAACTTTGCGGAGATGCATTTAATAAGTTAAAGCGTGCTCGAATAAGTACGAGTCTTCTCCATCTTCATATTCCTCGTATTCCTTTTACTCTTTATATGTAAAAGTTAAAAGCGAATTGCCGAGAATCTCCAATATATCATTGTGATTATTTGAATACTGGAAGATTTTAACACTTTACCCAATCATGTTCGAAAACGCAAAAATAAGAAACACGAACTTTGCGAAGATTAGTCCTACGACTGAAAGGTTTGCTCGACGTACAATCGAGCTGGTGAAAACGAAATGATAATCAATAATGATAGCGACAATCGACTGCTTGGTTCAAAACTCCCGAGTAAAATTTTGTAATATGACAAACTCCTTTCCTTGACAATGAGTCAAAACGTATTAGAAAGATTTTTTCGACTCAAGAACCGAATCGTTGTGATGAAGATTCGAAATTCACGCATGCATAATCGTATTCTCAGAAGATAATTCTACATAGAGAATTTTTTCTTAGAATTTATCCTTAAATCATAGTAGTTGTGGAACACAACACAGTCTTCGAAGAATTTTACTATAATTTTAGTAAAATTTTAGTAAAATTTAACAAACTATTTTACATTATAGAGTAGTTTGGTTTAATTTTATTAAAAGTACAATAAAATTCTTCAAAGTTTATGTTGTCCCACGACTACCATAATTTTGAAAATAAATTCTAAAAGAAAATTCTTTTCATGTATTTGGAATGCGAATTATTCTTTTGTTTGGATCAAAAGTGACAATCCTGATTACGGCATGGAAAGGAAGATAACTCGTTGAAATGTTAGAATTTGATGAATGGTTCTACAATTCTCCTTTACAATTTCTGACAAAATACCAATCATTCCACATACCGTAGCTCGTGTATCATTAATCAAGCGTACGATACGAGTGGAGTGAATGAGCCAATTAAATGAACACGGTACTCGCGGCACTCGCTGATGAACGCTAAATGAACAGTTCGTTTATTAACAGTCTATCAAATATTAATCGTGAATTACAACGACATCGCGGTAATACGGCTGGCAAATGTCATTCGTGCTAAATCTTGTTGATGAATAGAAATTAAGCTAATCGAGCGCTTGCTGTTTATCAGCCGGTGGCTTCGTGAATCGCGCGCGATATGCGCGATCGCAAAAGGTTTAATTGAACGTTATCGTTTTAGTACGTTTAATGACGCAGCTTACCACGAGAATCTGGCGCGAATACATTCAATTTCCTCGCCGCATATGATTATGTATTATCCCATGAAAACTACGAAGTTTCCAATTATTAGATAAAATAAAGGTTGAAGACTCAATGAATGTTAATGTCTTTTTAATTTATCGATTACGTTAAAAATTAAAATCGATTCTAATAACATGGTTTTAGTTTAACTTGATTTTTATTAGTCTAGAAAGAATTTTGCGATTTTTGTTGATATTTCAAAATTATTTAATTTACTTCACTCTCTTAAATAATCATCTGAAAGAGATAAATATATGCTTGAGATCAAAGATTGGTAATTATAAATAGATATATACAAATATTATGGAATAAAAATTTCTAAAGGAAGATGCTAATCGTAAAAGATATGAAAAGTGCTTCACTTGTGCCTCGAAGCTGCGTTACATTGCGCAGTACACGAATCAAAGGTAATTTCAACCGAATTAGATGAAAATAGAATGACTCATTAACGAAATTGCAAACGGCCCTTTGATTGCTGTCACTGAATACTGAGGATCGCAACAAAGACCGTAATTAATGCAAATTTACGTTAAGTAGATAAGAATGATATGCGTATATTAATGACTTTTCCAAGTACGTTACGCGTATCTTTCGCTCTCGTGGCCCTTTACAAGTTAGCTGAGCATTTCGCCTGGAAACGAAAAGCGTGACTTCAAAGGCAAGCGTTTAAATTGTCATCCTGACAATTTCTCTGATCGCCATAGCACGCGAGGATTCATATATTGCTACATCAAATTTGAAATGTTCTTTTCTTTCGTATGAGAAATCGCACGCATTTCCAGTTTTTCATGCAAGTGCGTGTATTCTAAGAAAAATGCATAAGACTAAAAAAAAAACCCGTGAAACACGTCCAAAATTAAGAACAGCCGCATCCTCCGTGAATTAATGCGCGATCTCGCGGATTATTCGTTTGCGATCGACTGTCATTCGTGATGGATACTTTTGCCAAGTTTGCTGAGAATCTGAGAATATTTTCTCTTCGAATTTACTCTCAACATTATGACACTGGTAAAATAATGTAAGCATAAAAAAATTTTACTATAATTTTAGTGTAATTTAGTTAGACTTTTAAAGAAAAATATAATTTAAAAAATCCAGATTTAATATAAGATATAATTAATTACATATAATTATTTAATATTTTAATAAAATTTTACTAAATTATAATAAAATTCTTTGAAAATCATATTGTTCTATTCTACAATTATCATTTTAAGGGTAAATTCAAGAGAAAGTTCTCTTTGGGTACAATTCATTCGTCTCATTTTGCATGTATAATAATTCAAAACGGAAAGATTTGTATGAGTTTTTCAATTACAAAGACAACGAATGATTATGAGAGTAATCGCGTAAAATAATCCCCATAGCGCGACGACTATTTCGCAAGACTCTTTTATTCGAGGCTAAAATAGCTTTTGATGAAGACATGGCCAAGTTTGCAAGCATGAGTATACTTTGCCTCGTATTGTGACTATTCTGAACAGTTTGGAAGTGCATCGCCGACTATACGAAGGGAGGAATAAAGATCTATCTAACCGAAATGCAAAGAAACAGATTTAAACAGATAATTTTTGGGGAAAAAAGAAACAAGAATATCTAACAATGTTTGCTCTAAATCTTCATCAGTCTGTTCCAACGTCCAAGGACCAATCTCATAAAAGCCAGCTAATTCGCTTTGAGCGATTCATCTCTTTCCGAAGTGCAAGCTGTATAAAAAGAGGCGAGGAACCGATAAAGTTAGTTATTAATTAGAATCAATCATCATCGATAAAACCGGCCGTAAATATTCATCGGTTCACGCCTTACGATCGCTTGCTTTCCTGTAATTCATATGACTAGTTCGACACTGCGGAATGTTCAGAAAGATTTCGTTTTGGGTTGAGGCAAGGTGCCGTTGATCGCGCCTCACGAACGCGTTACAGATCGAAAGGAGGAGATCGTCGAGAATACGTCCTTTCCTTATATAGAAAGTGAGTAGTCGTGCCGCTCGAGGCTGGGCGATGCACTTTCTCCCGGCAAAAGGATTTTAAAAGTCTCATACGTTCGCCGCCTCCCCGCGTGACTTTGCCGCAACATTACGCCGCTTTATCACGTTATCGATTTATTTTCGACCTCGTCGTGCGGATCGGCCTGCTACTTTCGAGTTTCGGTTCTAGGCCCGTGGGGCGTTATAACTTTCGGATCCTTCGTGTGTGCTGCGCTAACAATTAAAAATTTGTTCGCCTATTACTTATCATTTCGTGTATTTTTTGTCGTTTAAATTCAATTCACATTATTAGGGTATAATAATTAATTAATTAATTAATTAATTAATTATAATAGTGTCATTATAATTCGTAATAATATACAACATTTGTCAATAGATCATTTATGCTAAAACCCACCGCATGCTCGTGTCGAAGTCACTCGCATTCTCTCCCACACTCTCTCGCGCGTGCACGCATATATCACGCGTGCATACGTCGTCATGCATACACATGCGCTCCCTCAACACACGTGCACTCTCTTTCCTCTCTCTCTCTCTCTCTCTCTCCCTCTCTACAATCTCGCTTGCTTCTCTCTCATTCTCTCTCTCTACACGCTCATGTGTATTTCATCAAGTACACCTTCCTGCTACTTTCGCACACTATCACGCCGTGGGACTGTACTGGCTTCACGCGTGGCTTATCTAACTAATTCATGATTCAAGTGTGATTTCGGGGTATACGTGTGTGTAAACGTGTACGTGTAAATGCACGTGTAAATGCACGTATAAATGCGTGCACATCAGCACGCGCACGTGCCCTTCTTTTTTTAAGATTTATTACAATTACAAGCGTACTCGTCTCTCGGTACATTCTATATGTAAGCTATACGTACGTGTGTAGCCTACTTTGTTGCAAAAAGAGAAAAAGATGTAAAATCAATGTGCGGCGAAAACCCAAGAAATAACAAAAAAGCAATAGCTTTTCCCTCTTGGAAAAAGGGAGAAAAAGAGAGAAAAATTACACGAATAATACTCTTGTGTCGCGTATGTGTGTGCTTTGTGAGACAATGATCTTTGTACATATTTTCAAATGTATTCCCGCGCGGTATTAATGAGGATGCGGAAGATGCTTTCGCCTTGGGAAGACGCCGAGTTCACGCGCTCAAAAAAGAAGTGTTCAATTTTAAGATGTTCTTTTATTTCTGCCTCTATTTTTTAAACACTTAAAAATATTTTAGTTGTCAAGAGCGTTATAACATTTAAAACACTAAAATTAAAATCTTGAACAGCTTTAAATTTAATTTTAGCATTTTAAATCTAACTACAGTTTAAAATCAAAACATATAAAAAACAGATAGAAATAAAACATTTTACTAGCTTGAAATTAAACCTTTCTTTTTTTTAGTACGAAAGTAACAAAACGCCGGCGTTTCTATGTATAATATATCGCCCCATCGCCGTCTTTCTCCACCTACTGTTCCCTCGATAAAACCCATGAACATTGAACGAACTCTAATCCGTCTCATAGGTTCCCGAGAATAGTTTGATTCCGCAGCCGCAAAATGCCGCTTATTCCTCGTTCT
Organism: Solenopsis invicta; assembly: GCF_016802725.1. NCBI lineage: Eukaryota > Metazoa > Arthropoda > Insecta > Hymenoptera > Formicidae > Solenopsis > Solenopsis invicta. Next base: position 25,531,286 of record NC_052679.1, read on the forward strand.
TTGGACACAAGATCAAACAGTAACTGGACAAAACGTAATTCGGGCTTAAACTTCTGTGGAACAGAGAGAATCGAAAGCTGAAAACTTTCTCTCTAGCTGCAACAGGGCGCGGACCCATTAAATCGGTTAATAATAATGATGTGGAAACGGCGCGTATGACAATTCGTAAATGCGCTTCGCGATTTACGTTAACACGAAGTAATTTACGAAGGCGGAGCGATATTTTCGTGAAACGCAAATTACTCATGTGTTTGCGTCCGTGTATCTGTGTTTTGTGTATCGTGTCACATGAGAAGAGCTTGTATTCCAAAATCGAAGCAGAGCTCGTACCTACGTCGTGCCCCAAGCGATTCACGCTAGTCACGCGGGAAAACACCGAATCGCAATTCGTGTGATGTATATAGTAATTATAACTAAAACGATGTTCCCCTTTCTTACATTTCGACGCATGTGTAACTTCGAATCTCGTCAAAGCAAACACTTCTTCCAGAATACGTATAATGAGACATCATATATATCAGAATACAAGATCTGCGTACGAATTATATTTTAAGATTATTAGATTTTTTTTTAATCCAAAACGAATCATCCACAACCACATTACAAAAAAAGTGATTTGAAGACCCGAAGGGCACATTTACTCATGAAAGAAGTGTTTCATTTTAAGATATCAAAATGTTTATTTTTTGTTTCCATTTTTTAAAATCTACACAAAAAATAAAGTGTTTAATTTTAAGATGTTTTAATTTTATCTGTTCTTAAATATTTTAATTTGAAATATAAAAGATTTAAAACGCTAAACAGCTGAATCTTTAACATTTAAAAACAGAAAAATAAAATATTTTGTCTAAAAATTAAACGCTTCTTTTTCAAGTGAAAAAAATATTTTAATGCTTATAATTTAAAATATCTTTTTCAAAATAAATGTTTGATAAAGAAAATGTTTAAACGCTGTAATATTTTTGATCTAAACATCATTATTAAAACTAATATAATATTTTGAAATATTTAAAACACGGAGACAAGAAATAAACATTTAAAAATTAAACACTTATTTTATGAGTGTTAATCGTCAGTCGATGATTTTGTCAATGATTCAAATAAAAAGTTTATCTTTAAAAATCTTATAAAAACCATCCATGAATGCTAAAAGAAGGGAACATAACGAATCACAAGGAGCAATATAAAAATAGGAACATATGCGACGTATATAAACAAAATGAGGAACATATACATGATGTTTAAAAGTAACACGCAAGGAACTTGATTCGGATTTACGTGTATATATTGTACGTTTTCGTGTGTGCATTTACGTGCCTGACATACATTGATATATGAAGTATCGAATCACCACGCGCATTACTTATTTTATCAAATAAAACGATATGGTCCTAACGTAGCCGTTTAAAAATCTCATTAAAAATCGAAAAGTACAATCGGATTGGTGAACACACATGAAGTATTCACTTAAATACATAAAGTTAAAATTCACACACAACTCGTAAGACGTGGGTACGTGCTGTGCTACGTATCGTACCGCAATGTATTATAAACGTAAAATACGAGGCTTGTGTTTACACGATTGTTAAAAAAAAATGCTTTTTCATTTTTTTTCTTTTCTGCACCGTGGGAATCGATTCTGCGTCTCGTCTCGGTTTTGAGAGAAAGCTTTACACTTATGTTATATATACCAACCGTGGTTTGAACCTTTGGAACGAAGTCTCTCTTACATATTTAGTGCAAAATATTCTTACGTTTTCCGTGGTTCGTCAAATAATTATTATTATATATAGTAGTAATAAAGGATAAAATTCTACAACGAGCCCTCGGGACAATCAACGAGGCTGCGCATTGGCGTTCGGTCGGTCCCCGCGCTTAAAATCTTCGAGTCGAAGGTGACTCTCTATCGCTTTTTCCTCCTCATTCTCTTTCTCTGTCTCCGTTTTACTCACTCATACCCTCTCGCATTCATATTTCTCTTTCTCTCTCGTTCTCTCTTCCATATACCCTGGACTTACTGTCACACTATGCATTCTGCCTAACTTGCACACTGACGTTTGCACAAATACGTACTTACGATATAGTTCTTACAATATTTTATATATATATTCATTTACTCTATTAATTATATCAATACTGTTGACGGATAGAGATTCATTCACAGATCGCACCAGAGCGAATAATCGTCTCTGACGCGCGACGTGGCGTTAACATTCCTTTTTTTCGCTTCGTTTTCTTCATCCGCAAGCGATATTCTTCAGTTCCCCAGTTACATCGTTCCACCTTCCATATTTAATATAATTTTTGACATAAAGTTTTTTTTATCACACGCTAAAACACTTGATCTCCTCTATCCTGGAGATCGCCGTCCGTCCGCACGGTGCCCCGAAGCGATATAACGATTTGCGCAATAAACGAATGCGACTGTCGTTCTTGCTTTCTTCTATCTGCCGCCATCGCCATCCAGTTTCTCAGCATCTTCCCATGTCGTCGTGCTGGAGCTGGAGACACCGCGCTACCTCCCCTCCGTTCGAGAATTAGAAAAATCATAGAAACTCGATCAGATACCGCCGCGTTATTGTCCGTCCTCGTCTTTATCCTCGATAGCATCGCAGCATCAACAACGGGGCGTCAGGGGTCATGATTTGGCGCAAGATTTACCTATCAAATCGGAGCACTTTTGCGCCAGCACAAACCACGTTTCCCACTCACTTCATCGAGAGTTCGAAACGTCGTTTTCTGGTCCGAGCCTCTCGTTTTCCCGCGCGAAATGATCCCTAATTACGTTCTGCTAAAATGAAATCATTTGTGACCGCGCTGCGCGAGGAAGTACTCTATCTGTTGTAGGCAGAGCAGTTGCTGCACCAAGCTTTGTAGCGGGTCCTGACCCGGCTGAAGTTGGCCCGGCTGCTGCTGCTGCTGCTGTTGCTGCTGCTGCCCTTGGAGTCCCTGCGGCTGCATCAAGCCTCCACCAGTAGACTGAGCAGACGTAGGCGGCAGCATTGTGGTGCCCGGACCTGATTGCTCGGCCAACAACTGTCGTTGCAGCTGTTGCGCCTGATAATGGGCTACCGCCATTAGTTCCGAGGACTCCATGCCCATCGAGGCGGCGGCAGCGGCGGCGGCGGCGGCGGCGGCGGCTACGTGACCCAACTGCGGATGCTGCTCCGGATGATGATGGCCCGGTGGTGCTACCGCTGGCAAGCCGCCGGGCTGACAGGCCAGCGTCGGGAGCATGCCGACGTGCGACGACAACCTGCCAGTCATGGAGCCGGCCGCGGAGGCCAAATAGGCGGCGGCAGTGGGGAGGCTAGGATTCTCGCCCCGCTAGGGAGCCACGTTCTTGGGCCTGCGCCCCCGTCGCCCCCTGGTGGGGGGGCGCGGGGACTCCTGGCCTCACTGGCTCACCGCGGGGCTCTTCTTGTCTTGCTGCTGCTGACTGGCGTCCTGCGTTCCCTGTACACCCGCGGCCGCGCCCGCCTGACCACCCTGGACTCCCTAAGCAGCACACACAAGTGCAAGACGCTACATTAATATCACATTATCTTGCTCTATCAATAGTATACTAATACCTTTTCCTTAAACTTTATTGTTTTTTTCTTTAATCTTCTTTTCAACCACGATCATCTTTAGTTTTTCCGAGAAATCAACCGAATAATGACATCGAACTCCAAATTCAGAGGTCAAGAATTGTTTCAATATCTGATATCAGTTATTTTAATAAATTAGTTCAATTGATTCAACAAAATTTGGAACTTATTGAATATTTTTATACATTTAAATAAATTAGGGCTGTATAGAGATATATTCTTCAGATTAAAAAATGTGTGGAAAAACGGCGTTACCTGAGAACCAGGACCTCCCTGTGGTGGACCAGGACCGCGATCTGGCGGCCAGGAATTGCCCGGGGTCGGTTCCGAATGGAACTGATGCGGATGAGGTGGTGGTCCACCGGATGCGTCGTGACTATGAGGATCCAGGTTATTTGCGGCATCGTACTGCGTATTTTCCAACCTCGTGATTAACCGTTCATCCTCGTCACCGAATTCTCCACCCATCAAAGAAGGTTCACCCACGACCATCACATCCTAGATCGAAGTGACGAGAAATTTAGTTAGCGCCCGTTTCTCGACGACATTGCACGATCGACGTGCCAACTTCAATGAGAAAAAACCAATTGAGAAATTTACCTGTGACGCTAGAGAAAAATTTGGCCCTGGTGAACGCTTTTTGCTAGGCGCGGGAGGTGCATTGTTGCCCGGTCCAGATGTGCTGCCCTTTCGCTTTCTTCTTTTGCTGGCCGGTCGTTGAGACTCTGAAAAAAAAATAAAAAAAAAAAACACGTCATGAACACGATGCCGCACGCATTCGTCGGCCGCGCTCGGCCACGTGTGTAGCTACACACTGATAAACTTAAGAGCACTATCCAGCTGTGGACCTTTCTCGTTATCAAAGGTCTCTGACACGCACAAGCACAAGCATGCATTGATGAACAAACAAACACATAGGCATATGTGTCAAGTTTATTTCTATCTTTCTCTCACGAGCTACTTTGCACTCTCAAGCGATGTTTACAGAGAAACACGTTTGGTATCATACTCTCTGGCGTTATACGAAGCTTGGTTCCACGGTTTTATCGAGTTTGAACGAATACCGCGAGTGGTTATATCCGAGCTACAAATCACAAGTGAAATGGGAAACGCGATGTACGCACAAGTACGAGCGATAAATGCACGTTGGAAGCCATATAGTGCAACGTTAAATAATCGAAAAATAGCCATCGATATCAATTAACGTAATTTATGAAATTTTAAAAATACAAAGTTGTAATCATAATAACTCCAGTAATTTAATCGCAAAATGACTTTAAACATTTGGCATAAATTCAATCAAACAAGCAAGATTGTCAATAGGAAAGTGTATTTAATTGCTAGAGATTCCGAACACAAAATCGTCAAGTCTCACACTCGATAAGAAAAAATCGGTGGAACCAAGAATTGCGGCACAAAGCGATAAAGAAGATTGACGACAACGGATTGTCGTGCGCCGTTCCGCGGATGGCAAAAACCGATTTTACGTTGTCTATTAGGATCAACGGTTGTTCAGCGTCCACTGGCTGGTGCTTCTCATGTAAAGCAACTGTTCGTCTACCTCTCTTACCCGGCGGGGCAACTATCCTCTGCCATTTCTGGAACAAGGTCGTCTTCAAACAATCGCGAGGTGACAAAGCATACGCCTTATGCCTCGACATCAGTTCCTGCATTGGCTCCAAAATCACGCATAGCTGTAAAAGAATTACCGTATATATGCACATTACATCTATCGCCGTATAAAGATTAGTTCAACCCTAACGTCAAGTTACTAAACTTTTAATTCCAATAGCGTATAAAATTTAAATGATTATACCCATTTTTATAATATAAAACTCCTTAAAAAAAAAGATTTTGTGAGTTTCAAGGGATGACCACACGTTCATTCATAAATAAGACCTAAAGCCTGTTTTCGTCATCGGCGACTTTTCCCGTGTAGAGAAATTATTCGAGACGTGGCCGTTCTTACGCGTTCCCGAACATCGTGTACCAGTTCAACAATGGGCGAGGACTTTCCCGACATAACAATTGACGGGCTTTTCAAGTGGCTCGAGACGATACACGCGGAATGCGCGGCAGTCCCCCTTCTTCCCTTTACCCTGGTGAAAGCGCTTCCGAGCGCGGAAAGAAGGTGGCTCGTAACCCGGATAGCCAGAGATACTTTCGAGAAGGCAGGCGTATACGCCGTGTTCTCCGACCTAGACGCGCATCGACACACCTTCTTGCTGCAACAATTTTCCACCTATCATGTTTGTAATCGATATTTTTTTTCCCCGTTATAAAAATTAATGTGTAACGAAACACTCCTTCCTAGAGTTTTGATACGTACAACGGTTCGCACGCTTTTTCTATTAAATGTGCTTATAATGTCATTTTCTCATGTCATTTTCTCTTCTTATTCCAAATTTGCAATGTAAACATGTCTGTTTCAAAGGTCTCCATATTCGTTTATAAGTACTTGAATTATATAAAACTCATTTTACTTTTTTTAATTTTTTAAAAGCTATTTAATAAAATTTTTTAAAATAAAATAAATAAGCCATATAAACACGGAAGATGGACGAAAAATTATCGATGACAAAAATTCTATTTTTAAAAACTCTGTTGTAGTTTTTAAAAAATATAAAATAAATTAAATGGACTTTATTCAGTTTATTCAGTTTACATTGTTGCGATACTTTACTACAATAATAAAAAAAAAAAACAACTTAATTTGATCTGTTTTTAATTCGCGAATCTCGATCTCTGTTTCGCTAACAATTTTTTATCGTCAAGAAAGTTTAACAGAACAAGAAAATTTTAATTCAATTTGGATACGGTCAATCTGGCACACTAATGCATCAACATAAAATTAAGACAAGCGCTTGCAGTGCGGAAAATACGTACTCTAAGGTAGTTGAGAGTGAAGTTGGACATGCCCTGCCTGGTGATGTTTTTGCTAATCTGCTCGAGCATCGTCGGATCCTGCTGCATACTGACAACACTCCTCGGTACCAACTCCCGATGCGTCCTCACCGACATATGCCACGACTTTATCCTCATGAGGTCGTCGAAGGTGAACTCCAATATTAACCTACCCTCCGTTAACACCTAAAATAAGTTTCGGATGACAATATCCGCTCTTGCTATTTTGAGGACGCTTGATTTCGCGCATCGCCCTAAGAGAGAGTTCGCAGAACTTAAAGCTTCTTGCTAAGAAACAGTTTTACCCGAGGGGGAATTCACAACCCAAAATTTTGTACACCAATGCCGATTTTTGGCATTGCTGTAAAACACTGCCGACATTTTTGTACACTGCCGACAATGCTTATTGTTAGTCAATGCCTACAATGCCGTCAATCCTATATTAAAATTAAGGCAATGCCATGCAATTATGAACACTACCGCGTGCCCATTATCATACGCCAATGCCTGCACAAGAATTCTAAAGCTTTCCCGAAGTATTCAAAAATTTTTGTGCTCAACCCCATGATCGACTCTGAAGTGAGCTCACCACTCCCCAACCACTGACGACAATGCCGTCAATATTATAGGTCACTGCTTACTTTTTTCGGCAGTCCACTGCCGAAATTTTGTACACCAATGCCGGCTGTGAATTTCCCCTCGGTTTTACCGAAATTACGAAGATCCAATTAAACTTTAATCCTCCCTATCTTTATGATATCTCTCTTTTTTTCTTCAAGAAAAGAACAATCGACTTTTCCAATTGTGTCAACTCAGAATATGGCGCGCACACACAACAGTCCTTATAGCAATATAATCTATTTATAAAAAGTAATTTCTAAATAAAATATACGTTCTACAATAATAACTTTTTTGTGACCATTACTTACTTAAAGTATCATAAAATATCGCTTATTTGCTACAATAGAACTAAAAAAGTTTTTTTTAGTTCTAAAAGTTTTGAATCACTAAAATTTTGTAATATTATTTTTAGATACGATTTTATTATTAATATATTACAACAGATTATAAAAAAATAAAAGTATCATTAACTCTTCACTTAATGTATTGAGTTTTCATCAGAATTATTTTTTTGCAATTAAAGAATGACGATCTTTTAGTTGTGCTACTCTCTAAATCTGAATCAGTGAAATTTTATTGATTTGCAGTGCTATTATTTGTAACTATGATCATCAATGACTATTTACTGCCTTTCAGTGAATATACACTAATTCTAATTTACAGAGTATTATTATAGCAAATAAGCCATACATATCACGACTATTTTTTTCAATCTATTTTTAAGCATTCTTGTAATTTTCGTTTATGGCGATCGTGGCGCAGATTTGTGCATTTGCTTCTTATGCTAAAGACCCAAGTTCAAATTCGATCGAAAACAGATTCTGTAATTAGAGCTTGACCATGAGGCAAGTATAGGCAAGATTCTGCGATAGAGAGAGAGAGGAATATACTAGCTCTATTTGATTCTCTTTCTCTTTTATTTCTTCTTCTTCTTCTAAAATGGATTTTATTCGATCGCCATCTATCAGAAGGCAATGGTAAATCTCCGAGAAGTATCTTGCATAAAAAGTACTTCTCTAATAATCCGTTAAAATTATGTACCGGCATAATTAACTGTAATAATCCAGTATATCTGTATAAATTATTAAAAAAAAAGACTACAGAAATATACGCAGAGTGGGTCATTACGTTTTTAACTAGAAACTCTAAGGATAATAAGTTATTTTCTTTTAGTTTAGATAGAGAAAACAACTACAAAAATATTGATAATCTGAAACGTAATTCACTTCTTTACTACAAGTTCGATCAATTCTGCAAAACGTTTGTACCTTGGTGTACATCGGCTTTCCGTATTGCGTGACCATAGTGCACTGATCGCAGTCGAGAGTGATGCTGGTGTTGTGGAACGACTCTTTCTGGTTCTTCATGGTGTAGTACAGTTCCGTTACACCGCCATCGAATATCGAACGAAAGTACCTAGGTATTAACGTCCTTCCTATCGCTGAAAAGATAAAGATGGAAACAATTATATGTGTCTAAAGAAAGAAAGAGAGAAATAAATATAACAAACACTTGACAAGAGATGCAGGGGATAACAAATCGAACGATAGGTCTATCTTAAATTGATCGATATTGCTTTATATTGATTTATATCAAAGGCAAATATAATGCTAAGTAAAACATATTGTTACGTTTATTTCCAATGTTTAATTTGACAACAAACTCTCTTGTCAATGTGTAATCAATGTTGTCAATCGCAATTGTGTTGCAAAAAATGAATAAATTTTATTAAGAAACAACGTAAATGTAAATGTAACGGAAAAAGCAACACACGAATATAAAATCTTTTTTTCATGTTTAATTACAAGACGCATTTCGCATCATCGAGCGTCGTTCCGGACGCATCTTACCGCGCGAATGGCGGATGCCCCATCGTTTATACCCGGATAACGACGACATGCATCCGCACGACATGTAATCACGTTGTCGTCGTATATTTTCGAGACGGTGTGCGGAACAGACATTAAAATCCACCGACTGCAAGATTGCCGCGCGGTGGCACGTCATTATTTAGAACAGAGGCAGTACTACATGAGTTCGCCGGCGATTAAGTATCGGTGACGATGTGTAAACGTGATATCGTAAAGATGTAAGAAATTATCTCGCGCTGACAAGATCGATTACACGTAGGAGAAATTTTATTCGAGAATTCATCACATTGCTCTCGAACAGATATTTTGCTTGCAATTCAATCGTTCTTGCATCTTATTTGCATTTTCTTCTTTCACGAAAATAAAGATGCCTTGCTCGTCTACACTAGATTATTTGCATTGGCAGATCCATCGATTGGATATAGTTACGTTGAAAGAAATCAACTTCTTATTGATTAAAAATAAAATTTAATAAATGTGTTTATTATGTATAACATATTTTTAATTTTTCATTTCTTTTGACTCGAGAATTCACATCGCCGCACAAATATCCGAAATAAATACGATCAAATAACGATGATACTCACAATATCTCTTCGGACCGTCTTCCAAGCAGACGTGGAGGGTGAGAGTGGCGTCGTCTTCGAAGAATTCGCTCGCGAAGGAGTCCCACCAGACGTTGTCGCTGTCCTGAATGTAACAGATAAATGGAGAAAGGATTAGCTTGTGTGTGATGAGAGAATCTTACAAACTTAGACATTGACTGATATCAAGATAGGCGCGCCGAAGATTATTATCGCTTCGATTTATTTCGCGAGTTGTGAATCAAAAATGATCGTGGATAATGAACGATTAAGGATTAGACAGAGGATATTAGACCTAAGTGCGACACAAAATGAAAAGGAGAGAAGAGAATGAAGAGGCACTTGCTCCCCTTCACAGAATCTCATAGAAAAGGCAAAGATGAGAGGAAGAACGAGAGAGAGAGAGAGAGAGAGAGAGAGAGAGAGAGAGAGAGCTTGTACCTCAATGCTGAATAACGCATGACTGTCTGGCTTGAAATTATAGCATTCCACCCCCTCCCAGTCGTAGGAACTACCCCTTGGCTCTGTTCGCCACGCTTTCATTCAATTATGCATCCACCACTATCTCCCTCGCGTCTCCCTGCTTGGTCTGCCTACAACCCCGCGGGCACTCCTCTTGTTATTATTTTCCCGCGTGTGGTTTGGTCTCTCGTCGGCTTTTCTTACGCGCGAAAAACTGCCGTCATCAGTCGCTTTTGTCGACGACCACGATTCCGAGGAAGGTTGCGAGCACCGCAAATTGTATCGCGATCGGTCGAGATTAATCGTTCGACGAATAACGAATCGAGAATCCTTTGGATGCGCAATCCAATTTCTATTAAATCCAATTGCATTGCGCATAATACAATTTAGAATAATATTCATCCATTTATAATTAAGTGAAATTCTTAGTAAAACGATATTTCTCCAATATGGCACACAAGAAAATCCTTCAGCGTTATACCACAAGATAATTTGCATTCCCAAACTGCAATAAGGATATAGATCGGAATGTGAAATTTCCACGTTTTATTTTTTTATGTAGATAAAATATTCAATACCGTAGAAGAAAAATAAAAAATAAATAATTTATATGATTATTTCCGGTAATGTTATATCATTTTGTAATTATTAAGTATTACATTAGCAAATTATTTTATTTACGACCGACTGCTATCAACCTTTGGTTGGCAAAAACGGAGGAAGTGTCCGTTGCACCGAAATGAATCAATTGTGACCAAAGGTCGAGCGATTATAAGTAAATAAAAACAAACGCGCGCCGCGCGAGCATTCCTTCCCCTTCCCTTAACGCGATCTCGAGTGTCGTCGCGTTGTTATTTACACTTGATTGTATGGTCGCACGCTTTACTCCGCACGGGCGTACATACACCCTGAAGTCCGCTGCATACTAAAGTACGAGCGCGTCGCGAAAGAGTATAAACAGCATAAATATTTCGGATCGAAGCATCTCGATTATTTACTGTGTCAAGAAAAGTTGCATCAACCAACAAGATGTTCGTAGATCAGATTTTTTAACTACGCGGTCTTTGCGCACTTATCGATGTGTGTATTTATCGATGCGGAGCGTGCGACTAATCGATTTTGTTGTTAAAGTTAAAGTTAACCTAACATCGAATCGTCAGTCGCCCCCCGAGTACCGGCACGGTCGCGTCCGACATCCGTTATTGATCGTGGATCGAGAAGATAATTCGCCGATAGGAGATTCGAGCGATCCCAAGATCGCGAGTCCATGGATCTTCCCAAAGATGCTCCGATGCCGTGGACGGTAGTCAGTCCTCGCGCGAAACGAAACGAGTGTCGCGGAGTGTCGCGGAGTGTCGCGTTTCGGTGATTGCGTCGTGTGTGAGGGAGATGGATGTTTCGACGGATAAAGGACGGAAAGGACGCGGTATCGAAGGTGCGCGGGGAAAGCACGAAAGATGAGAGAGGTTAGTGTGGTGAAAAGTACTTGGAAGTGCCTCTAACGGTGTAACGACTTGGCGAAAACTCCGAGGTGCCTACGCAACGCGCGGCAAGTAGTAATGGTGGGCGGAGGGAGCAACGTCTTTTCTCGCCCGATTTCCGAGGATCTTCCGATGCCGTGGAAGTGGTCGCGGACGACGATCGCGTTCTAGTGAAACGAAACGGGCGTTGCCGTTGTGGACGACGATCGCGTCCTGGCGAAATAAAACAAGTGTCGCGGAGTGCTGCGTTTTGGCGGGAATTGCGTCGCGTTTCGGTGGGAAGTGACTTATGTGTGTGTGTGTGATATGAATGTAGTGTTTCGACACGTAGGAAAAAAAGGCGTGTGTCGAAAGGTGCGTGGTGAAAAGTGTATATCAAAAGCAAAGTGAGAAATGTGATGTGATGAAAAGTGTTTGGAAATGCTTGCAATGGATTAACGACTTGGAGAAAACTCCAAGATGTTACGTGGACGCACGGCGAGCAGTAACAGCGGATGAGAGGAGCAAAGTATTTTTTTCCAATTTCCGGGCGTGGTCATCGAAAAGTAAGTCGTAATACAAAGTCTACCTACTTTGATGTAAGAATTCCTCGCGATTTACGGCAAATAAAATATATTGGAGTAGATTAGAGATTAGATAGGTAAAATTATGCGAAGAATTTCCTCTAAAATTTATTTTCAAAATCGAGTTTTAAATGGTAGTCGTGGAATATCGTGGACTTGGCGAATTTTATTATTTTTACTTTTAGTAAAATTGGGTTAAATTTTAATAAAATATAATTAAGCTACTCTATTATATAGAATAATTTAAAATTTTACTAAAGTTCTTAAGAAAAGATTATTACAAAATAGTATTATAAAAATGGCTATAGCATCTGATAAAAAAAACTAGTCTTTCATAAAAAAATATTTCCAAACTATCGTCACTCGAGAAACAATTTTTTCTACTCTTTCTCTCCATTCTTTGTTTGTCATTATTGTAAGAAAATTTAGAATTTTTTCTTAAAAAAAATTCTAAAAGTTCTAAAAATTTTCTTTCTTTACTTAATAATTTTATACGATTGATTTGTTTTATCTATTTATCCATTTGTCCACTTTCAAGAGTTCTCAAAAATAAGTTTAACTTTTTCAAACATTATTTTCGCCAAGGTCCTTTGTTCCACGAAGGCAAAATATATGTTAGATCAGGGAATTATAAAAGTCAATAAAATTTTTTAACATATTTTTATCAATTACAACAGCTACGTTACTTACATCCGTTGCCAAAGGTATATCTCGTTTAGAATTATGTTTATCTATTTTTCTTTTCCTTCACTGTGTTAAAACTAGATACGTTAAAGATTAATTTAGTAATTTTATAAGAAAAATCCCTAATCACATAATGCAAAAACAGTATAAAAGGTATTAATAAAAAAATATAAATGTATATATAGTATGAAAAATTCTTTTAAAATATAACATTTCTAAATGTTATACATTCGTCATATCAATAGGTTTCAACATGGATTTTCTTCTGAACACGTTTACTTCCGTGCAACAAAACTCAATGTCGTAACAATAATTACTATGTTTGCCGTTTTAATTCATCATGCGCTTGTACTGCCGCGCTTGTCAATGAGTCACTTTTAATTTTTCATCAGGAGACAGAAACTCAACCTTAGCGTAACAACAGAATCGTGCGCTATGTCATTAGCGAGTTTGAGGAAGACGATCTAATAAAACTGAAAAGTTCTTCGTAGCGCGTAGAAGGCGTATTATCCGTTTTTTTTTTTTTTTATCGGAATATCGATCGGTTGGAGATAAATAAGATGCGAATCGAGACGCGCGGGAATGAGATATCGTTCGCGAGACCGGGACGAGTGCGCCACTCATGTCAAATCCCCATAGACAATCGGTTTCCGGGGCGGGCACCGACACTCTGCACTCGCGAAGATTTATTTCGGACGTAAGCTACGCCGTGCCAAATCAAGCAAACTGTTACCACTCCCGCGCAAATTGATATTTCTGGCAAGCGCGCCTCTCTGGCCCGGACGGAGGGAGGCCAAGTTAGAGAAGGAGAGAAAAGTCGGCGAAACAGTGACGCGATAAACGTGGCAGAACGAGCAAGAAGACGTTGCTCGACAAATAGGTGATATTCAATAATGTGGGAGCGGCCGGGGGGAAAAAATGCCTCCTGGGGTTACGAGCCGCAACTCGATCGCCATGAGTCTATATATTTCGCGAAATCATTGTAGCAACACGATGAGAGATCAGAGCATTTGCGTACGCGATATGAGTTCTGTCATAGATCTAATGTAAATGACATGCGTTTCGATACACGTGTAATATGTGTAATCTGTTCCGGTGCACGTGCAATATGCGCAATGTGCGTACATACAAGGTGGCATAAGTGCAATTTTCATATTGCACAATTTCAAAATTTAATGTACATATAGAACACATGTCCCAAACGACCCGTTCAAATTTTTATATTAATTTAACGCAAGTTGAATATATTAGAAGATAACATAAATATATTATATTAAAGAATTAACACCAAAAACATCTAACACTTTAATGCAATTTTTAAACAAATTAAGGAAACATTTATTCAGAAAAATTAACATTTATAATATGTTGACACGTAGGTGTTATTTATTTTACTCATTTTTCTCAGAAAAAATTTATGCTTCAAAATTATATTATTTTTATACTATTTGTGTACTCATAGTGTTATTTTAACACTAAAAAATGTTGAATATTAATTTAATACAAAATATTCAAACAACATAATTACATTATGTTAAATTCGGATATGTTAAAAATTCAATAAAAATATTTTAAAAAAAGAAGCCACTTTTAACATAAATACGAAATTTTCTACTATGCATAAATTTATATCTTTAATATATTTTCTGCCAAAAATTAAATTCTATATATACCATCTATTTTGACATTTACATGTATATTATATCGATAATGCGACACGGTAATTACTTCAGTCGCAAAGAGTCCCTATGAACGCGTAAAATGAACAAACTTCGCAGACGCATTTCATAATCAATGTTTTCTTGTTCACGCTATCTTGTCAACGAATGAGAATCAAATTTACCTCGAATTAACTTCAAGCTTGTCGCGAATGAAAAATCGAGCAAGTTTTACGAGTCATATAATTAATGCCTTTCTCGGTTAGCTCCTCGCGATTCTCAAAACTGTCGAATATCGCGAAAGTTTAACGTTTGTCATACATATTTCAGTACGGTAATTAACTGCTCGTTAATCATTCGAACCTTCGACCAACACAATCCGACAGTTTTTTCTTAATATTCTGATGTCGGTATATTCTTTTAGTATGCCAGAAACGGTATCGTATTATCGAACGCTTGCAGATCGATGATTGGGGCCTAAGAATAAAATAAAATAAAAACCTATGTACTTCGCATTCCCAATTTAACGAAATTAATCAATAATTGTATAAAATAATAATAAAAATCGATTTTACAAATACAAAATGTTTTCAATAGTGTGTAATGTGTGTGAAACTTAAATAAAATGTTACTAATTGTTATTAATAATTTTTCTATTTTTTCTTACTATTAAATCGAAATATTACCAAATTAATATATTTCGTGAATATACAAAGAGTTATTTGATATCCTTGCGAAACCTCTCGTCATGAAAGAATATACTTGTTGACATATTGATTGATGAATATCCATCTTGGTAACCGTCTCGGTACAGTTCATTTTGCCACATAGCAGCTAAACACACGCATTTTTAATTCATACTAATCACGTTAAACAATTATACTTCTAACACGGCTTTGTTTTTAAAAATTGAAGAATAAAAAAAAAGTAACATCTTGCTTTCTCTATCATTCATATTTCTTAAGCAGCTATAAAATAAATGAGTGAACAATATTGCTGCATGTGCTACGCTGTTCTTTCACTCTTTTTTATCTTATATATTACATATTATACAATAAAATAAAAAAAAGCGAGATTCAATTCAGTGACTCTTTTCTAACTTACGCAGCAAACCTTATAGGAAGTACCCAGTAGAAAAAAATATATTTCGTGTATTTATATATTAATTTAAATATTTATGTTAAAATCAATCTTAATAAAATTTTCGTGTTGAATTATTCACATATTCAAGTGTTAATTTAACATATGATTGTACTAGTTGAATATTTTATATTTTAAGAAATAATAAGACAAATGAATAAAATGTACGTATTCAAGTATTAATTTAACATATAAATGTCAATTTTAATGAAAAAATGTACTTCCGCAAATTATTTCTTTCACAATTATTAGGCCAAAGTGTTAGATTTTCTGTGTTAATTTTGTTACATAATATTTGTGTTAGAAAGTTGTAACACATTTTGTGTTAAATTAATAGAAAAGTTGAAGTTGACTGTTTAAAAGATGTGCGATGCATGTCAAATTAAAAAAATGTTCCAAATATGTATCAATTAACGAATCATTTATGAGCGAATCGCATGCGATGATACGCGATATATACGAAATAATATTTTTGAGATTTTCTTACAATTCGATCCGAGTTTTGTTCATTCTGGATAGAAATCTGATTCTACTATTCCGTCCGATAATTCTCTCGTCTTGAACAAAAACCACCCATCCCCAATGGCGCGCAAGAAATTCGCATTTGCGTCGTCCTCGCTTCGCGTACTGTCGAAATTCAATATTATTCTCGCAATAAAAATTGGCTCCCTCCGCTATGAACTATATGCCGCGCGAATGACAAGAAAATAACAAAAAGCGGCGTTCATACATACCGTACCGTATACTTTCATTCAGCCAAGTTAATAACAGCGAAAATTGCGATGGTCGCGGAGCAACGTACAGAAAAGTACGACGAGTACAACGCTTGAATCCACGCCAACAAAAAAGCTCGCGAAAAAAAGGCATACGGTATTATACATATTCCGCAGTGTTTTAAATATTAAAACGTTAATAATATTTCAAATATGTTTTTAACATTATTAACAAATAATTGTGCGAAACTCAGTGTCGCATGACTCTCTGCATTTTTAACATATTTCTAGTTTTCCGGAAATTATTTCCAAAAAATTGCTGAAAATAGAAGGATATTATATGCAACACCTTCCGATGTTCGAAATGAATCGCAATACGCATACTAACGCACTACGGCATCCGTAATGTCACGTAAAAAGAAACTGACGCAGCTAGATCCTGTGCGCGAGGAAAAAGGACACGGACATAAATCGCGGCGTGATTTTCGCGCGTACCGGTCGCCCGTTTTTCGGGGCGGCCGTATTAGCGGCGGAGTTAAATTCAATTTGCCCAGGGCCAGAGATAGGAAAGAGAAAAAGGGGGAAAAAAGCAAAGGTCCACCACACGGTCGAGCTGAGTCGTCCTGTCCGTCCGTTCGGATGCGCGTCGTAATAACCGGGTGGAAACGCGGCGAGGCTGCGCTTCCACCGGGCCGCGGCTCAACTCGACTTGGCTCGAAAAAATGCTCGGCATCGAGTCTCCGCGAATTCCAGTCCGATTCCGGCATACCGGCGCGACGAGAAAGAATCCGTTGTAATTCCACGGTGTTACCAGGTAGCGCGTCATGTCGCGTCGCGACGCGGCGTTACTCCGAGGACGCGGCGGTGGTGGCGACGACGACGGCGACGGCGGCGGCGGCGGCGGCGGCGGCGTCTCAACGTCGACGCCGTATTTTAAACCCGCCGCCGGTGCTCGCGACGAATAAATTTCTTTCCATCGATTCGACCGTGCCGACCATTCTCGAGACTGCCCGCGACCGATGTGTCTTTGCCCTCTCTTCCCTCTGTGCTCTTCTGGTCTTCTCCCAAAATTCTCGCCCCCGCCCCTGCCCGAATTCTCACCGGCTAAGCACGGTTGTAACTTACGGTTGCCTTTTGATTCTCGTCTCGCATTAGCACCAAACGTCTCCGGCACACCCGCGTTTAACCCGCGTTTAATTGACGTGCTACAGAAATTGAATAGTTGCATTTAGCGATGAATACACAGATCTCCCGAGTTTGCCTCTACGGGGATGCTGGACTTGTTCGCCATTCCTTCCTTTTTCTCAATGCTGATATAGTTAATGGTTGTAACTCGGATCTATTTAATTGTGTTACAAAAATGTATTTTGCACTACAGTTTTACGAATGGTATTACACAACAATGAATTGATTCACGGAATGAAAAAAAGAGAAAGAAATTATACATATATCTAATAGATTAATATTAGTTAATAGATGTAAATCAATTTGATCAACTTATAATTTGGGAAAAATGTTTTATACATTATAGTTACTAATGATATTATACAAAAAAATTAATTCACGGAATGTACAAAAAAATTATATATCTAATAGGCTAATATTAGTCAATAGACGTAACTTGAATTAATTTACCTGTGGTTTTTATAAATTTGGAAAAATATATTTTACACTACAGTTTACGAATGGTATTACACAAAGATAAATTAATTCAAAGAATATATATATATATATATATATATAAAAAGAAGAAAATGGAATTATGCATATAGCTACGTGATCAATATCAAATAGTATGTTTAAAAATAAACTTAACCAAAAGTACTATTTTTCATGCATTAATTTATATTCGTATATTAGCGTTTCTATATTCTCATAAATAAAATCTGTCGGCGCGTCTGCAATCCTGCGAAAGCTCGCAAAGGCGCAGAATTGTGCTGGTTTCAATTCCTAATTTTTTCAACCTGCTCGTCGCGAATCGAGCGTCGAAATCCGCCTTTTTCATCCCGCGCGTCCATTCTTCACTTTTGTGATTTTTCGCGCGTCCCGACTGGCAGCGCGGACTATACGCCGGGGTTGCCGTCGGTTCTTCACCGGGACTGTACCACCCCACTGTTGTTAGGGGGGTGTGGGGAGACTAGGGGTGGTATATGATCGTGTATATACGCCGCCGCGAAAGTATTGTCGGCGCGCTCCACCTCTCGATTTTCTCGCGAAAATCCTTTTCGCGGGTAAGTTCGCGGCGCAGGTGACCGCGCGCTATATCGAAAATTCGCAAAAATTCTCCGCCACACAACCATCATTTTTGAGAAATTTCGGACATGCGGCTCACCCGCAGATAGATTCGGTAGGATTTCTCTCTGGCACGACGAGCCCGGACAAAACTCTTCCGGCCGATCGGAGTATATACGGCCAGGGGCGGCGGCGCGAGGGACGAACGTAGGGGGGAAGAACGAGGGGATGGGGGGTACAATATGGGTTATCGAGGGGGCCCCACCCCCAGGGGAGAGCAGGGGCCCTCATTTTATTACCCAGGCTCCCATGACGGTTCTCAACCTTGGCCGAACTTGATCTTCGTCCTCTCTCGCTAGCGCGTCTGCACTCGCACGCCCGCGCCGCTCGCGCCGTTCGCGCCTAACTTTCAGCATAAACATTCGCGCGCGAAACCGATCTGTACTTATCTCCGCGACCTCGGTTAGCTCGCGAAGGGTGTGCGTCGTATTACGTCGCGTACGCACGCGTCTTTCGACGTGAACGTGCGTGCGTGCGTGCGTGCGTGCGTGCGTGCGTGCGTGCGTACGTGCCTGCGGGTACGCCGCGTCGGCGGAAGAACAACCGCGACGATATTTGACTCTATTTTTATCCTACGCGGGAGTACAGTAGCACGAGCGAGCGAGCGAGCGACGTGACGGATGCGCGCGATGGAAAATGTGAAAAGTGTTCGATAACCGTGTAACGGAGGCTTTTGCATTCGATAACGTCATCTCGCGCAACGACGTCACCGCGCCGACACCCGCACACGCCACGGACTCGCTCTCTCTCCCCCGGGGTCTCAAGTTTCCTCCCGCGGAAAAAACCAATTTTTCCATAGAAATCCGTCATTTCTACAAAAGGTTTTGCCGTCTCTTATAATACGCGACACGTGTTAATATATCGACCATGTTTATCAATTTTCCACTTATTAATTCGCCCTCGACTATTCCGAATGTACCGAAGGGTCTTTCAAAAATTAGATTTTTAGAGGAGAGTTTGCTTAGGCACAAATTTTTCTCAAGGCAACATTTTCAAAGACGCTCTCACCCTGTAAACTTCAAGTGTAGAGAGACACGAACTACAGAAGGCTAATTATTTCAGGCAAGACATTTTCAATCGACTTTAAGATATTCTATCTGAGACGTGCCTATAAAACGAAATTTAATAGGGTCACTGCACCAGTCAATGACTAAATAAGAAATTGAAACAATTCAATGAGCAAATAAAAATGTAATTATATTAAAATATATATTTAGGTAGTAAAAAATGATATTTTAATCAAACTTGTATGAAAATTATATTTAAAAAATATATCAATTAATTTACAATTTATTATTTTCAAATCTTATTTTAATATTTTTCTTAAACGATTATTTTTTTATAATTGTTCAGCGATGGGTGTACAGTGATCCTATTTAGAACTTATACCGAAGACAGAAAATTCATATGACGAATAATAATTTTTATCAATATTTCCCCATCTAAATTCGAAAATAAAAGTTTATCATAAAATCTGTAAACAATTCGTAAAAATGTTTCTTCGAAATTAAGTCTGAAATATACATTGATACTGTTTACAACCGCCTCTGCCATTTCTCTTTCATCTATTTTCTGTACAAATGCACTCTGATCATACGAGTTTTCATTTTCAATCGTAAATACGTGAAAATCCAAATTAATTTCCTGAGTTTCATCGTTAAAAGTTACTTGTTCAAACATAATTATTTTCACGTGATATTAACAACGTAATTGCTTTAAAAATTTGATATAAATCAAGATATACAATAAATTTGGCGATCTTGAGAATATGTCTCTCAATCATTTGACCTCAAGCATTTAATAAAAAATATAAAAATTTCACAGATTGTTCTATTATTATTATTATTATAGTTTTGAATATTTCTGTCTAAAATTTAAGCATAACTCTTTCAATGATTTTAATTTTTTGTTTGCTCTTGTTGATTCTTACAACGCGTTTTGCAACACTTATTTGTAAATCTGATAAGAAAGTAGCATTACAAATATTTTTATCGTTGACGAGCCGTATGACGTTATTTTACTAACGCTGCTGTCTTATCGTAACGGTGAAATTATTGCGTCGGCATGACGAGATACACGAAAGTCAAGGAAAAAGGGGCGCGTTAGCGAAAGAAACGCGTGCGCGTGTAGAATCGCGTAGCGGGTGTGTAGCAGGAAACCGCGCGCAGGGGTAAATGAGGCGCCATCAGTCACAGTCAAAATGCTTCACGTCATAGCTGGGAGTGGATCTCTCTCGCGTACGTCAAAGTCCAGCGATGGAAATTAATGCACTTTCTTTCGCTGAGTAACGAATGTCGAAACGAGAGATGTCCGTGAGATCGCGCGAGAAAAAAATCTCCGCCGCCTCTCGCCGCGCGGCACCCCTGTCTCTTTAATCTCCGATTTATCATGTTTGCATGTAAACACATACGTTTCTAAGTTAAACTATGTTAGACTATGCGATAACGGACAGTTTTGGTCACGTATGTCGCGTATCCTGTTCTTGTAGTTATTTTTATATAATAACGAAAAACTGTGAGAAAGAGAGAAGCTCGGGCCCGCAAGAACCATACCTAGACCCAACTGCGCGACGCGACGTCGATATTTCGAGCCGTGAGGAAACCGTAATCTCGCGAATATCTTTATGACGCACGCAATATCGGTGCGCGGTATCATTGCGCGGTGGCCCTTTAACAATCCTATTTATTCCCGTTTTTTTTTTATCATTCCTATCTCGTGGGTTACTTTCAGCAAAATCGCGCAGGCACACAAACGTTATAGACTGGTCGGACTGATCGTTCTACTGTCGTGAAATATAAATCATATTGAAGATACGCGAAGCTCCGGAATTCGCAATCTTAATTCCGAGGACAAACTCCGGGGCTTGGAAGTATTATAGAAAGATGTGCGTTATCTATGCAGAGATGTAAGACATTTTTCGTATTCGAGTCACGGAACTCCGCTCACGCGAAGATTGTAATCGCTCCGAGGTATTGATATGTCGTAACGAATATATTACGGTTAATGGTAACGAAATTACTTTGCCGCAAGATTTACAACGGTCGGAAACGCATATAAATATCTCGGATCGCTTCATTAATTCAGCAGGATGGTAAAAAGTCTCCGTATTATTACGACCGTGCCGTGTATCACCTCGATAAACTATGTAAAGGGTTACATAGAGAAAATACACATAATCCCGAGAAACTCGTTTTCATATCGGTGGCGAACCGGTTAAGAAACCTCCTCTTTTTCTTCTTCTTCTTCTTCTCCTCCTCTTCCTTCTTCTTCTTCTTGCACCGTTAATTACCGTTCAGTATACACGAATGCACCATCTGCCTTTACAGTGTATCGGAACTCGTTTAAACGTTTATATTGTGCATGGCGATTCTCGTCTTTTGTCTCACAGCTACAGTCATCATCTCCGTTTTTGTAGCTCATCTTCCTTACACGCGCAGAATCCCCCTCTCCCTCTCCTCCTGTTATTCTCATTTTTACCCGCTGTTCCACTCGCTCGTATCATTCCCGCGCGCGAGACGAGATAATACGTTCCCGTCCTTCCTTTATTATCTTTCGTCCTCTTTTTTTCCTTAATACTCCCCGCCATTCACTCTTATTTACGTTTATCGCCTCGGCTTTACGCAAACCGGCCGACCACCGCCACCGCCGCCGCCGCCGCCGTCACCGCGTAACGCAACGCCAAGATCGCGGCCATGGTGAATAAATGTGTGCCATTTTCTTGCTTCACGCCCCGATTATCCGGCAAATTAGCTGCGGCTAATTGATATTTGAAACAACGTCCGTGAGATTATTTTCCAATCGCTAAACCAAGTTTTTGCCGTAATGGAAGGCTGTTTCGTTTCTGTTACATGATACTAAAAGAAAAAAAAGGTCGTCTATTTGCGATCGTAAATAAAAAAATATATATGTGAAACCGCGAAGAATGCGTAGCTATTAATTAATAATGAGTGGGCATGAAGTTTCCGCGTATGGTCCATCGGGAAAGGCGGCACGTCGCGTCACACAGAGAAGAAACGACAGACGGCCCCGAGAAAGTATCGAAGAGAAAGCACGTCAAGTTTCCGCTCAGTTCCACGAGCGGAGAACCGCGCACGCTCGCGTCTTGGAACCGAGCGGAAACTTGACACACGTAGAAGGAGCCCTTTCTTTCTTTTCGAGTCTGACCGTGCTCGGAAGCTTCCCTTCGATGTGCCCTCGTGTCCATTAAGGTTCCATCGGCTTCATTGTTACACATTCTCCGACGTAATACGTACTTCGGAACTGGATAGTGGTTCCGACGCAGACGTGACGCTCGTGAAGAGAAAAAGAGAGACAGAGAGAGAAAGAGGGACAGTGAAAAATTGCATAGAAAGTACGACCGCCGCGTGCGAGGGTCAATCCACTTTAAGATCACCGATTTGGCAGCAACTTACATACTTTCGGCACATCTGTTCGTTCGTCTAATTTAATTTGAGCGATTTATGCGAGAATCTTTATTTCATCTACCTCGTGCGCGAGGTAGATGAAATAAAGATTTACTTCTTTGTCTTCTTTTTTCGATTAGAATTTTTAGTAGTTTGCATTTAAATCTTTGTAAATCTTTGGATGCAAATGAATACAGTGGTTTTAATATTATCAATTTGAAACAAATCATTTTACTTACATATGAAATTATAATTACCTTATTTATGTATAATTTGATTTTCTTTAAAGAATTTGATAATTGAATTCTACAAAAAATATATATAATATTTTTATTTTAATACTATACTAGTCTTCTAAAGAGCATAATGTGATAATTGTTTGATAATAGTATTAAAAAATCCTAATTTTTGGGATTTAAAGACATTATTGTTTTTCACTCGACATTTTTTTCTCTCAATTCATAAAAGTTATTATTGGACAACGCAAATATATATTTTTTTAAAACTATACAAAATTTTTTCGTGCAAGCAGATAATGTCTGTAACGCTGCAGAATCTCATTTCAATAATTAACATTTCGAAAAAAGATATTCTCAAAACAAGGACGTTCTTTTTTTTCGTGTATATCATATTTATCTACTCATAATTTTCCACAAAGTAATTAACTTTTACTATCAGCAATACTAAATGCACAATAGACGTATCCAAATCGCGAAATTCACAGCGTGTCGCTAACTATGTGCCAACGTTGTATATTCAGAACTCGAAATAATTACTTCGTCCCAATTTCCCGAGCGGCGCATTCCCTCTATTAAGTCATTATGCGCATTCGGTCCTGGCTCTCCCGACCGCATCCCCACGTCCATTAAATCTTTTTCTCGATTCCTAAGATAAAATCGATGTAATATACATCTAGCCTTATCGCAGAGCCGTACCACAGAGATAGTGTTTCCTATTGAATCCGAGTACCACCAGAGATTCCTAGTAGGCCATTATGTTGCTTTGAGGCTTCGTTCTCATCCGCTTCTTCCGTTAAGATCCTTCCTCGATTTTATTAGATATTTTTACCCTCGAGTCAATCCTCGGAACTTGATCCATTACGATTGTTCAAAGTTCTATTTTTATTTCAATATAATCCAACTAATAGAAAATATATAAAATAATGCACGGGACGCCTTTGAAATCCTCGTTCGTTTGACCGCGCAATTATGCGGCGCGAAAGACATTTTTCTAATCCCCGACGCGACTGTAACTTTATTCATAATTAATTTTATCGCACACAAAACTAGTCCCGGTCATCCCGTGTTTCACGTAACCGCCACACGCATTAATTCTAGTCCGAGCCATCGTCAGCTACACGCTCACGCTTCCCAGTGACGCCATGTTCTATCCGATTGTGCTATAAGCTTCTTTCAAGCTTAGATCCTACCGATTCGAAGCAGTACGTTCGGAAATCGATTTAACCCTAACCGGTACTGACGAACAGAAGCAGAGGGCGAGAAAGAGAGAGAGAGAAGGGAAAAGGAATAAAGGGCAGAGAAGCTAGAATCTCCTTCTATGTACCATCGCATTTGTCCGGAAGAATGGATTCATCCACTTTGATTCAAATTTCATCGATCTCTATACATGTTCATTTCTCTTGCATACATTGCAGATTTCTCAATCTTCTCCTGAACGTTTATTTTATTGCTCTTCTCTACTTCTACTGACACATTCCCGAATCCCTCAATCAAGACTTATCTTAAGCAATTAACAATACGCCTCGTGCATATTCGTGCAAAAGTATTTGTCAGGTGTCACGAGAAAATATTTTACAAGTATTCTCTTTGATGAATTTGAAGACGATGTCTTCTCTGCACCAAGTGTCTTGGAACCTCTCAAACTTTAACTTTCCTCCTGGCAAGTAAGTCTCAAATGAAATTTCCGTTAAAGCAAAGTCGCGAGCTGAGATTCACCAATACTTTGAATTGAGAATATTGAGAATTTGCGAGTGTAAGTTGAGCTCAGTTGTGCCGATGGTTCAACGCTAGCTTTGACTAACACCAGCAACGACTTTAATCTCTTTCTTCATTGTTTATAATATAAGTAAAATCGTAGAGAAGCTATACATTTAGAAAAACAGCCAATTGCTAAGTTTACTCGATTTCTCCACTTCTGCTTCATCTGAGTACTAACTACCAAGTACTAAATCACAATCATGATTCGGTTGAATTCTTTTGCTCTTTTGAATAGGCAAATTTAGATATCTTGGTAATTGTCTCAAATTAAATTTTTGTAGTCAAGAAAAATTTACTCATTAAAATTTTAATACTTGTTTAATGTTAATTGGAAACTCAATTCGTTATAGAAGTTTCTTATGTGTATATCAAATATTTAAATCGATCGTGATTTTGCTCGTTTTATGTTAGATTAGCGAAGACCTTTTCTATATCGCGCTAAAGAAATGGAGAAATATGAATTCGCGACACAACGAAGTGGTCGTTTCGTTGCTGACTAGCCATTGCTTCTCCTATATCTATGCCAACCAGCTCTTTTTCTTTGTTTTGTTTCTAACCGGCTTTCTCGTTCTCGACTAAATCGGTCAATTTCTCTTTCTCTTCCTCCGCTTTTCTCTCTCTCTCTCTCTCTCTCTCTCTCTCTCTCTCTCTCTCTCTCTCTCTCTCTCTCTCTCTCTCTCTCCTTCCCGCCTTCGTCTAGGTAACTTTCGGCGTAGGCAGAACTACGCCAAACTTTGTAGTAACGGTACACTTAACAGCTCTCCTCTCTCCTCCCTCCCCCTCCCCCCTCTTTCTCTCTTCCTCCCCTCGTTCCTTCAGTCGACCGTAGCGTGAAGATGCCACGAATAGTATTCCAAGCAATCCCCTTGCTCATCAAAATTAATATTTTCCATCGATTGACGATCGTTGATAATACCTAAAAATAATATAGGACGCTGCGAGCGAACGATCACAATAATTTTAGCATTATTATTAACATAATATTATTAATATCACAACATATTTATATAACGTTATTATTAATACGTAGCGCATATAAAGTTGAGCAGTAGAGTCAATGCGACTGGATGGCAGAATCATGTGTTCAATCAACGTTGATTCATTTCGTAAGCATTCAAGGCGAACGGTCAGTAATACTTGAACTGGGCATTTTACATTGCTATTTAAATTGACGTACAAAATTTTGCCTACGCATATTCTATTTAAGCAAGATGCTAATTATTCATGCAATTATGAGTATCAAACAACACCGGACAGTAAGAAAAATTTAGTGCAAATTGAACTACGCTAATCAATAGTCTCTCATCTCTGTACAAATCACATATCTTTCTATTCATAAAAACTTTTTTATATGTAGAATATGACTATTTTTATTTCATTATTTGGAGAAACACTTTTATTTGTTTTTCTTTTATTTGCTAATCATGGCAATTCTATTTAACAGACTTCTTGTTAAGTACAATAGTTTTAAATAATCTATGCTTATCATTTTTACTTCCTTCTTTCTAACCGCGTTATTCTTTATTTGCCTTTCATCAATCACTCTTATATATACATTTGATGAAGCAAGGGTATAAACGGTAAATATATTTAATCACTGACTTCGACATAATCAAACAGCATACATTGTCGTACTATATATGTAGAATACTTTGCGCGATAACATTCGCAATGCCCGTTGAATATCTCGGGCTGCTCTCTTCTTTTCTTTTATAGATTAGTTTTTAATCATGCACGCGAATCGATTCTTCGTTCCTTTAGCGTCAGTATCGTTACAAATTTTGAAGGGTTGCCAATGACGGTCCGAGACTTTGGTTATTCTTATATATATATACATATATATATAAACATCTCTCTCTCTCTCTCTCTCTCTCTCTCTCTCTCTCTCTCTCTCTCTCTGCGGCGGCGGCGTTAGCACGAAGCTGACGGAAGCAGCGGAAGAAACGGCGGTGAACCTTGCAAACGCATGCTGACAACGCATGAGATGCGACGATAGCGCGAGAAAAGATGATTTATGATCGTGGGACACGCCATGTCGTTTGCTAAACTTCGTGAACGGGTGCGCGGGCGCGAGCGCAGGCGTGTGCGTGTGCACGCGTGTCCACGTGCACGGGGGAATAGAGACTGGACGAAAAATATGAAGAGTGGAGAGAGAACAAGGTAAAATGGAGAGCGGACAGAGAAACTAGAGTAGAATTTATTTTGTATTTCAAAGAGAGAGAGAGAGAGAGAGAGGAAGAGAGAGCAATAAACCTTCTCAGGATACTATACATGATATATGAGTATCCACGACAAATAGTAAATACAAAGAAAAACTTACAAAGACAAAAATAAAAGAAAAGTAGATAACAATATGTATGTTGCAAGAAAATAGTGCAAAACAAAAAGAACGCGTTGTGTGACTGAACAGCAAGTTAAGAATACAGAACCATGTTGTACATAAAAATGGAATAGTTGTGCAATGACCGAGACTAAACCAAAATCAACTCTTAATATATTAATACACGCGCAATCAATTATATAATATACGTTTAATATCCCAGGAGCTTCTAACAAATTTTAAATTTCCAATTAAAATTTCAATAAGTAAATTTTTCTTGAACAAAAACTTAATTTAAGATAGTTATCAAAACAACAAATTCTACATGTCAAACGGAAGGAAAGAAGTTGACCGAATTAAATTTTTATTTAGAAAAACTCGACATCGAATCAATCAATCGATCAAAGAATTAATTTTTGTCTAATTTCGCAATACTCTACATCGTCAACCAAGCGCAACTGAGACAAAACGAAGGGACAGGCGGTGAAATGCTGTCAAAGTTGGCCACGATTCGAAAGGATTGTAACATTTGGACCGCTGTCTTCTCGCGATACTTTACGCCTCGTTTACTCCTGTCTACTTTACGCGATCACGTTTAAAAGCGTCTCATGCTTACACCTCGTCGTCGTGGAACGCACAGGTTAAAACACATGATTATCGTGCGATTCACGTGCACAATTATTATTTTACAACTGCAATTTACGTAGCTGCTCGTCAATCGTTTGATCGCGTGCTAGATCAAACGAGAAACTTGCGATATTTGCGAGAGAAATTCATAAATTTTAATATATCTTTTTTTCTTGTAATCTCGGTACGCGCTTACAATTAGTGAAAACTGAAAGAGGTTTCGATAACTTGCTATCGTTATGTTTAATTATTAAGTTTTTTTAAATATCAATAGGTTTCTTTGAAAAACACTTTTTTGACTAAATTTGTCAAATACATCACGATTCTCAAGCTTAACACGCTGCGTCGTCGATCGTATTTTCCCGCATTTTCCCCGACGGACGCGTTTGACCGCAACCTCCGGTTTACAATTAAACAACACGTTTACTACAAAAACGCGATCACCGATGGTTCGTTCGGGCAAAGAGATTGTACGGGATTTGCAATCTTTGGCCAATGGTCGCGGTGCGCGGCGCGCGGCGCGGCGTAATGGCGCTTCGGTTACAACGCCGTGGTGAAAAATGCTTTTACTCTTCTCATTCGAAGTCGCCGCTGGCGCGATTCGTAAAATAAAACTGGCGCTGCGTGCAAAAGTGTCCGATTGACTTGTCGAAAAGCGTCGCGACATTAAAAGGTGGCATAAACGCGGGCTTACAAGCGGGCGCGTTAAACTCTCTTTTGCGCTCATTTTAACTGCCATACGACACATCGTAATTTCACCGAGAGGCGCCACTTTCACGCGCGCACTAATATCCCGATAGTGTACGTAAATGTTTTTTTAACAAAGAATTTATTTTGCTTTGATCTATCGGCACGCACCACGCGATTTCGTTCTGCTTGTTGAACGCGCACAAACGCTGTTCGCTAACCGCCGGATTTCGACCGTTGCGTCAATCACATAATTCGTTTGAGTTAAAACCAGCGTTTGCCTCAAGAAAGACCAATGAAATTGGTGAAAACGTTTTTTCTCTCTGTAAGAAGAAACAAGAAAAGCCGATAATTATTTACGTTGACGAGTTAAACGATGAATTCTGGTCGAGTACGCAGAATATGGCCCGAGTATGCATAAGTAAAAGCAATTGCAATACGCGCCGTCGGTTCGATTCTGACCTTTTCTTTCTCCCGTCGTAACGATCGATGCGGACCGCATGTATACATCCGTATATATTGACACGTACGCTCTCCCTCCCTCCCTCCCTCTCCCCCCTCTCTCTCTCTCTCTCTCTCTCTCTCTCTCTCTCTCTCTCTCTCATCCTCATATATGCTTGTGCTAGCGAAATATAATTCGCACACGCCCAGTCCCCTGTGCACCGCGCGCGAGAATGACCAAAGAGAGAAAAGCGAAATTTCCCGAATAGCACTGCACTCGCCGAGATGATTGTTGTGGTGTATAAAGGTGGTCAGGAAAAAAAATGTCTCCTTTCATTACGAAGCGCGAGTTTGCGAAAATACTTTTCCAGACACGGCCGGACTTACGCATTTACAAACGCGAGAGGGCAACGGAAAAGATTTTTCCAAATAATCGGAAATATTGGTAACAAATCGTTCTGTCTTCTACATATGTCTTCGGTAAAATATACGTTACAGGTATATATTATTTCCAAGAGGTGGAGAAGAGGAAGAAGAATAGAGATAAGGACAAAGATATATGATAAAGAAAAAAATAGATTAAAGCAATGGAACAGCTGTGTTAAATAAGATAGAAAAGAAGGATGAAATGTTGCACGATGGATTTTGTGGATTAAATTACCTATACACAAGAAGAAAGAACAATTTTACTCAAGTATCTAAAAATAGCTATAGATTTAAAAATAAATTTGTTGGACCATTAAAATGATCATAATTATTTATTTATTATTATTAATTATATATTATACATATTGCTTAAGTATGATGACAAAAGATTTTGATATTTCTTTTTTCATAATAATTTGATGATCCAACAAAATTATTTTCAGATGTCTAGTCAAATTTTTAGACACTTTAGTGAAACCATTCTTTTCATGTAGTCAAATAATTAGGAAAAATGAATAAATGAAAGCAATGAAGAAAAATGGCAAGTCTCCTCTTGGCACGTAATCTCAAAAAAATTATTTTAGTTTATATAACACGTTATATATTACTTAAAAACGTGAAAGACGCGCGGAAAAAGAATCTGTACATTTCTCTCGTAGGACGTGTAATTTATAAGAATTTCAAAACTGACGGATGGCGTTAAAAGATGTGAAAATATGGCGGCTCGATAAGAACCCTATTCGGATAACTACTTTAGCTGGTTTGACGCAATAATAATATCAACAACGAAACTACAAATCGAAAAAGTAAGGAAAGTAGGAACTTAAAAAGAAAGCCTCGCCAAGCGTCCGTTGCCGCGTCGCGAGAATCTGCTCCGAAAACTCGTCGGACAAGAGCTAAACACGCGGTGAAGTTTTTCGTGTTGGCACGCGTACAATCTCGAGAGACGCTGACAGCCCGCCACTTCGCCTTGCCGCTCCTCTTATGCGACGCTAACGACAGAAACCGAAGAATTTATTCGGGGCCGCTTATCGAGACCTCCCAGGGAAGAAGACCGGTTGTCCATCCACGACTCGAAGATTAATGAACGCGGTGCTAGAAGCGGAGGCTCATTAGAACGCATTAACCCCGGGAGCTTTCTTTTTTCTCTTTCGCATTACTCAATCCTAATGACATATTGACCACTACTTCGCCAAGTATCAAACCTTCAAAAAGGAATATACTAATGTACCAATACGGCCACTGTTGCCTCTCATAAATTGCGTACCGTTGATGGAGAATAATTTTCAATATGCATACATGGTACAAACTTATGAATACGCATGCAAATTTGCAGAAAAAAGTAAATATTCTTGTTTTAACAAACTTTCTTTTCAAAATATAAATAAAAATTGTCAAAACAAAAATAGCCTTTCTTTACTGTATTATTCTTGTATTACTCCCGTTATAACTCTTGCTGACTTTAATAAAATAATGTTATTGTATTATCCTTTTCAATTACTCTGACATTCTATAAATATATCGATTAAATACATACATGTAATACAATATTCGTATCGTA
Source organism: Solenopsis invicta (assembly GCF_016802725.1). Lineage (NCBI taxonomy): Eukaryota > Metazoa > Arthropoda > Insecta > Hymenoptera > Formicidae > Solenopsis > Solenopsis invicta. The sequence goes on from NC_052679.1 coordinate 25,562,311, forward strand.
ATATATTTTTCAAACATACATAAAAATCAAGAGTAAGCTTACGACGCACGATGGTAACACAAATGCAGTTTTTTCGTTAGTATGTAGTTTCAATTAATCTTCGACGGCCCAAAATCGACTCGACGAATAAAACGACATGTGCACGAACAACAATGCGTTCCCTGGATCATATCTTATCGCCATTATCGCGGATCTCTCAGAAGAGCTCGGGTTTATCTGTCAGCGGAATATGGGCCAGATAATTTTGTAGTGTAACAAAAAGCCGTGAGTGGAACTTTGAAGGAAAAGATTTCCCTGCGTACTACGTTTCGGACGAAAGCATTAAATATCATTTATTCTGTGACTTTGCTAAAAGCGAAATAATTGTGAAAGCCGATCAAAGATACACGCGCTTATTTCTATTGCTTTCATTTATTAATTTCTCCGCGCATTATACATTTTTTTACAAATAATTCCATTGAAATACGAATGTGAAACTTAGAATCTTTCCCGCTGCGCTACTCGCGTAAACATGACAGAAAAGTTGGCTTTAAAGTCATGTACCTACCCTTTTTCGCAACACAAATCGAAACACAAACGCCAGAAGCGAATGAAAATTGCGAGCGATTTAGCAAACGCGATTAAACAAAACGACGTGCAATAACCTTTATCAAAATAACGACACATCTCGAATTGCGATAAATAGCGCGTTCGATTAAGCATACCGTAAATTTCGTCGCATTGACCATTGCAGTATCGCGAATATTTTTTTCACCATTCAAAGGAATATTTATTTTCCAGGTTTTCCAAAAAAAAAAAAAAACATCCTTTTTGTTCGCGCGATAATCGGAAAATTGACAAAACCATCGCGTAATAATTGTATAGTCTACTAAGTGTCAGCAAATTTAAGTCTCGCACGTGGCGAGTTACAAAATTTTTAATTAAATCAAGAATGATGTATTTTATAATTAAACGCTATTAAGTTTCGCGTTTGATGTATCCTCGTTCAATTTCTTACTTCGTTTTTGAGACTGATTTTAAGACGCGCTTGTAGGATTTGTTTCGCGAATAATTTATCAAATCGATCGCGCATCGAATGTACGAACACGTTCGTGCGCGCGTGACGCGGCAGATGAATCGCACAAGTGGCCGAAGGGCCGACGAAGGGTAAACAGGACTCGCTGACAGTGTTATCGGGTTATTTGTAATAGATATAATAAAATGTTAATGTGTTACAAATTGATACAATTTTTCAACAAAAAAAAATACAAAATAGACAAAAATTCTTATATTTTTCTCTCTTAAAAATTCCTCGTGACAACAAAAGTCAAATTTGAGAGAAAATTTTGCAATCCGATAACTCTGCTCGCTGGATTCCCGAACACCATACGTCCGCAATAATACACATACAGGTAGAAACGAGGAGAAAAGAGAAATGAATTCGAAAGTGTACTCACCTCCGTACGCTGCGATAACCTCTTGTTCAACTCGTGAATTCTGTAGTCTGGTTGGCTGATTCCAAAGGGAGTATGCCTCCTGGGGACAGGCAACGATCTGTCAGATCAGACCGATCGCTCATGTTAGGTGTGCTGTGTATAGCGTGTTACTTTCGCGTGTGTGCGTCGCGAATGTTTCATGCATGCATGCACGCCCATTCCCTCCCTTCCGCGCCCATCATCCCCATCGTGTCGCGTCGCTACATCGCGCGAATTTTCGTAAGGCGCCCCGAGGGGTGCGACTACCGGTTGACCCTCTCCGAGCGGCGGGCATGTACGCCGCAAAACGCGCGCTCGGACATGGCACAGATTCGCGAAATGTAGTTTACGACTTTCACCACGCCGCCGCGCCATTCTCGATTCCTTTAAAGCGCCGCGTTACGGAAGCGGAGGTTAGAACGGTACAACGTCGAAGGGTCTGGCGTAACAACACCGGTCTCTTCGAAAGAAAAAAACTCTGGACAGATTAATCTTTGTTCGCTCGATGTTATTATTTCGAAATTTATTTTCCGAAGTCTGAAGTAGGAGTGTTAAACGCCATTTCTGACATTTAAACACTTAAAAAGTCTAGATTTTTTCTAACAAAACTATAATTTCCAATAGTATATGCACCGTTGACAAAAGTATTTTTCAAATATAAGGTAAATGTTCCAATGACTGATTAATGAAAAGGTATAGTCAATTCCATATTATTTGTAGATGCCCTATTTAGGCAAAACACAGAACTGTAGGGACAATTGTGGCTCAGTGGCAGAGTGATTACCTGATAAGAGAAAGGCTTGGATTTGAATCTCATAATAATAATTAAAAATACATTGTATTTATATGATATTTTTCAATCACTAAGCACATTTAATTATTGAGACATTTATCTTATATATGTATAATATATAAAATGCTCTCGTCAAGGCAGTTCAGGCAGAGAAGCCTCAGTTTCGACATAGAATCTTAATAAAATTAACCTTGTAAATACGAAGAATTTTTAAATGATCAAGTCGTAATTATGTATGTAACGACAAAAGTTTGTAGTCACTCAGCTGTTTGGCGAAATAACGCTATAAATCAAAATCAATAATGACGCGAAGGTCATCATATTTATGCTGTCAGTCCAATTGTCGGCGATCATCATCCAGACACCGATAATTTAATGTCACGAATCAATTATAATATAATCAAACATATTACATGGTATATCCAATTTTCACAAATTAGCCGGTGCCAACGTCAAACTGATTGCAATAATTTGGCTATGATGAACATAAACGCAAATTTACTCTATATTTTTTTTATCTATCCTATTCAAGTATTACTATATTTATCGCTCATTATTGAGATCTATTAATTATTTATTTAATCAGATTCATCTCTTCGTCTCTGCGAGATGAGATCTTAAAATTAAATTGCTGAAACATTCATCTCAGATCAAAATAAATCGTCGATGTGCGCCTTTAATATCTCACGTTATATACTATATACAGAATCTCGGAAAAAAATTTATCGAGAAAACGCATTAATTACGTATTTATCGATAAAAGTGAATTGAGAGTAAGTATGAGTATACTAGTGTCATAATTTTTGACACAAGAAAACAGAGCGAATGCTGTTAGACGACTTAATCGACGACTTTCAATTCATCAAGAATCAAGTTCTCGACCCCCAACCGGCTGTGGAGGCCAGTTGGTTAACCGGTGGGTAATTAACGTCGCGTTGATAATATTTAGTGCTCGAAATGTTCGGGCCGGTGTGTACCGCGCGCATATTCGCGCCCCGAGGCCGGACGAGCGATCATTAAGAAGCGAGCGCGGTATGGTGATTAATAACAAGAGTACGCAGAATATTCCAGCGACACAGAGAGTCCAAACGCGCCACACTTCCGGTAACGAATTTCGGGACTACGTTCGACTCGCGCGATCGATACTGCATTTAACATATTGCGCGTTCACTCGCGGCATTTCACATCGCGATATTCTAGTTTACAAAGAGAAGAAAGAATGAAGCTCGAATATGTTTTTTCGGAAAAAAGTTGTCAAGTGTGTCGAATACGAGATCATGGAGAGTTCGAAAAACCTCTGCTGTCTTGTACGAGTCGAATGAAGTCGGACTTTCCCCCGAACTCGTGACATCGACCTTCGTAATGCACGTACACGTAGATTTCTTTGCGTAGATTGGTAACCTTGGTAAAATCGGTATGCTAATTATAACGCGCTTAGTTGCAGCAAGAGACAAAGATAAACAATGTAGACATAAAACGAGAATGATAATTACACGGACTGCTAACGTATGTGTGTCTTAGAGACTGACGTTCCTTGACTGACATCGCAAAAAAGTGTACATTATTATCTTATTTAGATTCTATAGACTCCATCGTGGAAGAATTTCTGTAATTTTCCATCGGACTTGTGATGTCATCGTGATATCCGGGGTAACGTGAATAGTAACGCGAGAAGAAACGATCGTTTCTTTCACTAAGCTAATTTGAGTTTTAATACAAATAAAATATTGAGCAAACGTGCTCGGACGTCATCAATCAGAATCTCGGTAAAAGAAATAGCCTTCAGCGAATAAGCAAAAGATAAGCCGGCTCCTTTGAATCTTTATTCGACGCTATTGATAAGATAAATCACTTGAGCAAAGATTCTCCGAGATCTATGTCGCGAAAAAGTATTAAAAATTGCATATAAATAGATAAGCGTCTAACTTGGCGATCTACATGATGGATAAATAATATATATAGATAGATAGATACACGAACTTTACTCACATATAAAAATAAAATCAACGCAATTGAATAAATTGCGAGATGTTTATCGATAACTAATTAAAAAAAAAAAGCTGACAGATATCAACTAATGGAATAATTATAATGGCCGACAGATCGGATCGAGCCTCGAGACATGACGGCAAGTTTGGCATGATTTTCTTTTTTCACGTAAAAGAAAATACACCTCATCGTAAGATCGATCGTGTCGGGAAAGAACTTGGACTTTCTCGTCTCTGGGGAATGGACGCCATGGGACTCTGGCGCGACACGTCACAATCGCACGCGTATGTTTGTGCGTGTGTGTACGTGTGAGGGGCAGATTTGCCAAGGGGTGAGTCGAGATCTCAAGGGTTGCAGGGGTAACCCACTGTCGTGTACGGTTTATTGGGGAGTAACGGGACGCGTGGACAAATCTTTCGTCCCGTTCGCTATATTGCTCGATCAAGAACGATCGCTCGATACGACGTATTACGACAAATCATAAATATAAAATAAAGCGTTATTAAATAAAACACTAACGTCCATTTCTATTAATATAGATTAACTTTATGTATTTATATCTTAATAAATGTATTTAATAAATCGCTAAATTATTATTCTTTTAAATAGTATAGTTAGTCGCGTAAAAAGTGTTTTAAGAATCAAGTTGAATCCTTATTTTCTCTTAAAAAAATGATCCTAGACACCTAGACTGTTGCTGGTATTACTCGTGATTTGTCACGTCGAATAGTAATCGTACGTAAACTGATGTAACGGGACGCGATCGCTTCCGGGATTAGCGAACACGCTCGGAAACGAGTGCGCACCGCGCACCGCTTGACGGATCGGCCGCGACTTGGTAAGACGGAATTGAATCGCGCTAATTTAGTCCGATAACGTAATTTCACGCGAGGCACGTAGCAGCCGTAGAGTGCCGTCGTGCAATAACCCCGGCGTGCGCGCATGTAACGCCCGGCTTTTCATTCAAGACGTGCCGCACGATCGAACTAATTAATTCGTTGCACGGCACCGCGGCAGCAGCGCGCGGCGCACAGCGCGGCGTGCGAGTTGCGCGCGAGCCCGCCGGAGAATTTTTGCCCGCCTTTCCTGCATCCCTGTGTTCGTCTCTCGAATCCGGGGAGAAGATCGTGACAGATCATTCCACCGATACGGAACTAATCCGCCGAGTGAAAAACTAGCGCCTCGCACACGCGCGCTCGAGTCGGCACGCGGCCTGGAATTTTTCAAGGCTGTGCCCCTAGAAACGGCAAGTGTACACTTGTAAGACTTCATAATGAAACATTTATTAATCCCCTATCATTAACTTTCTTTTTATAAATTATTATCGCTTGAGAGATTTTTTTTTACAATTTATCCTTAAAATCAGAGTGGTCATTGATATTTCAAAGAATTTTATTATTTAATTTTAGTAATTTTTTGTAAAAGTTTTATATTTTACTGTAATAAATATCAATAAATCAGAGAAAATCGTACAAAATTCTTTGAAATACCATATTATTCTACTACCATAATTTTAAGAGTAAAGAATTCTCTCCATGTACTCATATGTGCTATACGATATCTTTGCAAACGTTCTTGCAGATGCATTCTTGTTGAAATGGACACAAGTCTATTTCCCGTATAAAATACACTAAAATTGTTAGCAATATTGTTTAATGAATAAAAACATTTACACGAGATGCGCTATGTTTCGAAATTATCTTTTTAGGTTTGATTAAAGAAAGAACCTTGTACTTAAGGTGACTAATTCAATGTGAATTTATTCAATGCGCGTCTAATATTACTAGGCATAAACACTCAATACAGATAAGATAGAGCAGTTAATCAGGGAGTTGATCGAGATTTCAAGTTGTCGCGATTCGCGTCAAATAATATTCAATTCAACGTTAAAATCTGCGAATAATTTCTCTTTTTTGACAAAAATGAGACCTGGGCTTCATTAAGAATTTTACGTTCGTCAATGAAAAGGAATTTTTTTTTTATGATTTGGCAACTTGTGAAATTCGTCTTCGTTAAGGTAACGCGTTACTACTTTTAATTACAAAAGACGAACACAATTCATCGTTAATTATTAAAATAACATTGGCACGTGTATCGATCGCCGTGCGGTTATCTTGCGCGACGACTCATTCTCCACACTCGATACTCGGTTGTAGTATCGAACACGTTTACATTCGATGCGTCCACGACCCTTCCTAAAAGTTTAGACATTCCGAGTTTTCGAGAATCTGTTTACTTCTCCAATGTGACTATATTTTAGATTATAACACGTGAGACAATCAATAGCCAGTTTTCTCCCCAAGTTCGCCAATATAAATGCCGATTACGAGCATTTGAGAAATTTTGATGAATAAACATCTTCTTCATTAATTACTGAAAAATATATACATTTTAGTTTCATGAATAATTTATTTAGACTGTAAGTAAGATTCGTGAGATTATATTGTATTTTCCCAACGCGATTATGTTTCTCTACACCTTCCACTTTTGACGCATGTTGATCGACCGCGCTAACCGCCGCGTGCTCGAAAGGGTTAAGGTAAGGGGTCAGACCGCGTCCGATTACTCCGGTCGGCACCGTACGACGCACGCCCCACGTGCTCGTGCCGGAAGCGCGGCATCGGCGCGTTGCGGTACGGCGTGCGGTGTGCGGCGCGGCGCGGCGCGGCGCGATGCGGTGCGGTGCGGTGCGGTGTGGCGTGGCCGATATCTCGTCGCAACCCGTCGGCGGAGTCCGCGGGATTTGCAAACAGGTCGCCGTGGGTGGCTTCGCCCGTTATTAAGCCGCGGGAGTTAATGGTTTTAGTTTAGTTCGCGTGGCTAATGGGCGTCCCGACGCGCCGCTCCGCACCGCACCGCACCGCTTCGCTCCGCACCGGGCCGCGTCGCGCCGCGCGTTGTACCGCGCTGCTGGGAATCAGCTGACCGGCCAGCTGGCCCGCGTGGCTCAGCTCGACACGTCGCGCGTGTCGCGTTGCGTCGCACGGAACCGCCGGTTGAGAGCCGTCGCCTGCAGGGGTCTCAGATTGGGTTAGCAAAGGGCGCAGTTTGGAGCGAGGGGGCGGCGGCGCCGAGGGAGAGGAGTGAGAAAGAGAAAAGGGAGAGAGAGAGAGAGAGAGAGAGAGAGAGAGAGAGAGAGAGAGAGAGAGAGAGAGAGAGTAAGGGGGAGAATAGGGGGAGAGAGAGGGAGAAGCGGGAACCGGGGAAACGGGGGACAGCAGGAGGGTGTTATTAGGGGTTGCTCATGGGGTGGCAGTACGATCAATGCCAGGGAGTCATGCTAGCCCCCAAACCCCTCCCCCGAAGTCTATATATAGCGCGCACGAGTACACACATGTATGGAAGTTCGCACGTAGCCGGGGTATGTCGAAAGAGCGTCGCGCGTATGTAAGCGTGCGTGCATACGCACGGGGTTAGTCTGTGTACGCTCGAGAAAGAGAGAGACGGAAACGGGGAGGAAGAATGAAACGCGCGAGGCGCACAAACGCACGTGTATGGACCGGATATTTTGAACTCTCTCGCGGACTCGGGGCATTATCCACGTCGCGCGCGGCGTGTTTTCCGCGTGTCGCGAGCGAGTTCACCGAGCAGATTTACCAGCGACAACAACAACGATCGGATCCATTGATATGCGCGCGGATCCGCCAGCGGATTGTTCCCCGCAATAATGTCTCGCGGTGATATTTTGCGTGCAAATCGTTCGCACCACCTCGACAATTATCGAGCTTCGAGAACGGAAGTGAGATCGGTTAGTTGTAGCAAACTCGACTTGAAATTAATTGACGACTAGGAAAACGATTACCTATATACTTGTTTATTTATTATATAACGCGCCGTGTTTTCCAACTTTTAATAATTGGTTAGTAAAACATAAAAGAGAGACCATTTCTTTTGTATCGAAAGAAAACCAACGTTGTTTTCAATTCACCTCTAGAACGTAATAGTCTTTCCGCAATATGGAGAGAAAGCACGAGGTATGATATAATCCGCACGTGTGTCGTAACATTCTTTAACAGTTTCCTTTCCATCTTTTTATAGAGGAAGGATAGTAGAGCTAATTGCTGTAGATGAAACGTTAAATTGACCCGGGGAGAAATGTGCGATGCCTCGCCAACAGTGCTGTGGGGCACTCGCGTATACGCGTATACACGGTGCATTATGCGCTTCAAAGTGATGCACTGCGTAATGCGCAATCTGCATGTCATAAGGATAATAATGGAGAAAGGCACGAGCAAGCTCGTTCGGGGATGTTATCACAAGCTTTAGCCTATGCATCACACGCACGGTGCGGCAATCCGGCCACAGCCTAACTGTCGAAAGACGGCGCGACGCAGCATTCGCTATTAACGAACCTTTCGTATTGATCGAAGGGACGGGATGGTTCTGCCGAATCTAAAATCGCGTCGTCACTGTCGCGGTCGCGTACAACGGAGAAAACTCTGTCTCATCTAGCGCCTCCAACTACGAACAATGATATTTATATGTTGGTGTATAAATATCTTCTTGTCAAATAGGTATATACTCGTACATGATATGACACTATGATATTAAGGTAATTCTTCAACTTAAAAAAGTGGAGGAGAGTCACACGTAATTTTTCATTCATATATATCTTTTAATAGAAAAAGCTTTTGGCACTGCCATCTTCCATAAAAAAAATTTAAGCAATAAAAATAATAATTTCTTTACTAAAATCGTGTAATCATACAAGAGAGAAATCTGTCTTACCTAGAATTAAAGCAAATAATAAAATTTATATGTTAATGTACATAAATATCTTCTTGTCTAAATACATATATACTATGTATAATATGTTAGCAAATTATTATTGAAAGAAATAATAATTAAATAATATTGAGTAATCCAAAACTTTGAGAGTGATACGAATATAACTATAATCTTAGATCATCTCCACAATATAATGTATCAATCAATAAAAAAGGAAATATCAAGGTTTAATTGAAAATGGAGAAAATTTCGCACTGTGTGTAAAAATATGACGTTAAATCTAATATCCAATTTCTTGCGACACACAATTTTATGATGTAAGATTGAATAATAAACACGATCATCGTTTCTTAAAAACGAATATTGGAAACGATTCTTTCAAAACTGCTAGGTACTTTGAACGCCACCGTGAGCAGATACGATGAATAAAATCTCTCAGATCGCAGATAATGGTAGCGCGTAGGCTCTCTCGCTCCTCTTAATTACACGCAGAAATTCACTCGCTGGTCCAGGTTCGGAATAACAGCCGACTCAGCTTCGCCGCTGACGCCGCCACAGCAGCAGCAGCAGCAGCAGCAGCAGCAGCCGCAGCAGAAGCAGCAGCAGCGGCGGCAGCGACGATCGTTGAGCCACCACCTTATACTCTCGCAAGGACTTTCCGTCGCTGGCGCAGCAGTAATCGTGCCGCCACGCCAGCAATTTATCGCTGCCCATGACGGCGTTTTATCGGCGATATTCGTCCCTTTTTCCGCCCGAACCCTAGATAATTCACCTGGACCCGACAATCTCCAACCCACTTCCGCTCCTCCTCCTCCTCCTACACCGAGATGGATGAGGAGCGGACGATTCCTCCTCAGGCATATTTTGTTGGCACCTTAGCTTGATAGCTAAGCTTGACCACTACGATTCGACTGCGGCCAATATAACCCTCGAGGTTATCGTGCGATCCTCGCGATCGTGAATTTCCCCCAGTGACGGATTGATGGACAAACGTGTCGTGGGAAAGGACAAAAAGCGGTCGTTCGGTCGACCAGAGAGAACCTCGTCGCACCATCGTTTCGCTGCAGCGCCATAAAAGAGCAATAATCGCGACACGCGGCTCGCGGCTCGCTTCGAACTCAGGCAGCTCCGACTGGCCATTGCTGGAAAAGTGAGCGGCATGCGCCTCTCCGTGATGAAATCGCGCGCGGGCAGCAGCGGGCTATAGAATTGCGCTATCGAACAGGAAGAAAAAACTTTTAATCACATGGGTTATTTGCGAGGACTAGAGTTTTAAACGGAGAGTCGTTTTTTTAAATGATGACAATTGTGCAAAAATCATTAATCGATTTTTTGCTTTTTGGAAGAGATTCAATTATATAATTTTATAACAAATGTCATATCATGATGTAAATGTTATATATATATAAAACATTATGCATTATGAATATTCACAAATAGATATTGTTCAGTAATGCAAAATACTTGGTGCGCAATATCGACGTTGCGTCATACTCTATGTCGAAATCCAAGAGGCAGATGAAACTGTCCTTTGAGAAAAGAAAGAATTCTTATTTCTTCACTTACTTAAAGCACGAGATGTGCGTTTACAAATGGCTTTAGAAATTATCGTTTTTATCGTAACTTTCGTTGTATCAAATGAACATTTTTTTAGCTCTATATAAAGAATACACGTTCGATTATTTCCGTAATTTTAACACAACCAAGACCTCACGTTGCATCAGCTCGTCATTAATTTCATCATCGATTTACAGAACGATACAGAAACCTAACGCTTTAACACCATACTCTCAAGTAGCTATATTTTACTATTTTTGTCTCAATATTGTTGCAAACAATAATGATACACGAGCTGGCGACGTGACGGCAATACGAAAGAAAAAAATTAAATTTCTATTCGGTCGCATATATCACGAGATATAAGCAACCGCCTTTCATGATTTATACGCAACTCGATAAGGCAAGTGCTCCTCGGTACGAGTAAGATGCACTGAGAAACAGGAAAAAGATAGCAAATTTTACATTTCGTTCGGCTATTGTTTTGCCTCTTGACCCCCGGCGATTAGGTATCAATTAGCGGTGCGAAAGTCCAAAAGGCAAACCACGAAATTAATACTGAGCGATAAAAAAGACGGAGCGGCCAGCGATCTCGCATTTTAACCTTCGCTGGAATTTCTCGCGATCGTGTCTTCGTGATTGATGAATATGTGTACAAATGATGAATGTATTAACTAAATAATCCATTATATCTACTATATTTAAACAACACTTGTGCATCAGCTTAGATAATGGTTATTTAATTACTAACCGCATTCATGTTCCAATTTATCGATATCAATGTACTTGGGCGAAAAGTTATATCGCTTCTGTATTTTCAAATTTCCGAGTTGATAGTGAAGTATAGACGGCAAATATTTTTAATTCCAATAACTCTCAACTCTAATGAAAATTTTTGCAACACACATCGAAAATTATTTTGTCGCTTACGGTGCTTGATAAAATTCGGAGGTAGGATGTTATAATTACGGTCAGCACACAAAACAATATCGAAGCACAGATATATATCGTATATAAGTAGTTTAATGAAAATATTAGATTAAATTTCTGCTGCCAGTAACAAGGTTTTACCGGCGCACATTGAAAATCGCATTATCGCTTGCTTTGCTCCGGGAAAATTAGTAGACGCGATATTTTAACTGTAGTAAATATACACGACGCAAGTAGTGTTTGGCGAGCGTGTTAGATTGAATTTTTGCTGCTAATGAGATTTTCGCGACGTACATCGAAAATTGCGTTACCGCTTTTGCTCCGCGAAATCACCGGACGGCGCGCGACGCGCGACGCGCGGCGCCTTTTAACTTGGCCGCGATGACACATTTAAAAATTCGGTTTGTAGGATGATGTCGCGTAATAACGAGTATCGGTATATCTTTTCCTAATCCTAAATTTGAGACGCGTCAATGATAAAATAATTCATTGGTAATAAATGGCTTGAAACGATATCAGCTGTATTCACTGCGTAACCTCGTGATAAGAAAGCGAGACAGTGATCTACGCGTGCGGACAAAGTGACGGTGACACATCTGTTCGGGCTAAATTGCCGTGGGATTACCGGGTTTAAAGATGTTACACGATCTTGAGGAACCGGTTTGGTCATACAGACGAAAAAGGACCTCGTGGATCGTTTGGTCCCCTTCGTGTCAACCTCGTTTCAACCTTCGTTTTCGCCTTCGTTTCTAGTCCGGACATCTCTGCGACCAGTTTTCGCGAATAACACTTCTGAGTGTGTGCACACAAACGTAGTTAAAAATTCATGTTCAACATAAATACAGGAGGATCGTTAATCGTTACGTCAAACACCTAGCAGAATATTTCGTACGTAACCCTATGCTTTTATTGAAATAAATAGCGGGTTATGTGGCGCGGTCAACGATTGGGATAAGCTCTCGTCGATCCACGGAGAAACCAAGATCCGCCGTGTAATCGTAGTATCAAATTTCATCATTGCAAACATATTATTATCATCGTTCGATCTCAACCTCTCGTTGATTGTATGGTTGGTTGTATCTGTATGGTGGGTGAACGCGATATAAAAGTGCACATTACGAGCTAGACGCTTCGTACGCTGACGTATCGCACACTTGATTCTCGTTTTTACTATCGTAGTAAGAGAGAGAGAGAGAGAGAGAGAGAGAGAGAGAGAGAGAGAGAGATGTACAGCGTATTCGACCGGTCAATAGTAGCTGTAGATTTAACAAACGCGTGTCGCGAATAGTCACGGCTTTAAATCCACTCAAGCGGCTCGTCATTCGAACGGAACGACGCGATTACGCGGTGCGGGACCCATTCGGCGCGCACGCGACATATCGCGCGATTAAAACGACGCGAGTAATTTATCGTCGTAAGGTAGAGCCCCGCGAGAGCGCGCGCGCGTGCGACAAAGGAAACGCAAAACGAAAGGCATCGTCTCTCTTATTACCGACGCGTTAGCGTCTGTTTACACGGAAATGACGGCGCGATAAATCCGTGGTGTCACGGTCCATCGTTGTCCACGGTGCTGGAAGGCTTATACCGGTTTATGGTAGGCGGTCCCGTTGGCTTTACGTCGATAAACCACCTCCTCCAGTGTTTATTCGGCTATCCTCTGCCGATTTAGACGTACCCAATCAACCGCCGAGATTGATTTGCGAATAAATTTACGCGTTTCCGCGCGATAATCATACCGCGCGTACGTACGCGCGATAATTGCTCGTACCTGTCGTTCTATTATTGATAAAATAATTATCGGCCGACGACATCGCGAGAGATTAGGATTAACGCGGCTTCGAACTTTACGTTCAATGACGTGGGAGGAACGTTGAAGGAACGTAGAAAAAGACGACTACCAATTTACGTTGAGAATATCGTAAGAACAGTGACAAACGTTAATATAACGTGATTTGTGGTCGCACGTATTCACAAGTAACGCGTGGCCGTGATACATTCTGACTTCACTCGAGAACGTGCATAACTGCGATGACGCATCGTTATTAGATAATTCGAATCACGTGCGCTCGACGAAATTAATTCCAATTACTATCCGTGACTTCTTTCTAGATTTTCATCGAATACTCTGATAAAATTTTATAAAACGTTGCTAATCGATCCGAATCGATTCAAAATTGGATTCACTCTAGAGATACAACTTGTAATTTAACAGAGAGATCCGGGATGTGTTTCTCTGGCACGAAGGAATAATAAAACGAGCATCGACCGCGTAGAGAGAGAGATGCCGATAAGGAAAGAGAGAGCGAGAGAGCACCATATCTTGGCGACTTTTTTCATAAAGTTGAGAGCACGACAGCGCGAACGCTCGGACTTCGCGCCATGTGCGTGGGAGGCTGCTAATTTATTGCACATTAACGTCATTTGCTTCTGACGAGTGAGCGGGCGAAGGCGAGCGCGGGGAAAGCACGCGAAACCATGCGTCTTCGCGCACACGTCTCGAGCCAGAGTATTAGTCAACACGGGCGACACGTGAAATGGCCTAAACTATGAAGAAAAGTCAGATGCCGATGCCAGAGCGACATACGCCAGAGACACCGATAAAGCGTTCTAACGAGCGGAGGTGAATCATTCTATTACCGTTTTAATCCGTCGTCTGTCCCGCGATGACATGTGCCGCGAACGCACCGAGAGTCACCGAGAGTCACCGAGACCCGTCACTTGGAAATTTGGCACGAGACGCGTGACACAGTTATTCGATCGTTGCTGATAATAGACAAGGAGCGTAATTTTCAATCGAGATGAATTTATATAGGTACAATTACCGCGTAGATACGGAAAAGCGCGGCGAGCTTTACGCCAAGTATTCAAATTCCATTGTCGCGGACGGACACCGAATTCAGCGCGACATCGAAATAGGAACTGGCCGAAATTAAATCGGTTTTAGTTTCTCGCGCGGCAACTGCGGAGTTCGGAGAGATCGCCGCGTTCAACGGATACAATTTATAAAGGTCCGCGATTAAGTTAATATGAAAAAGCGACCGCGCTGCTTACCATTACGCTGTATACATCATTATGCATAAAACACTCGTCTTAATGTACATCCTGACCCGGATATTCGCGCGGACTGACGCGATGCGAGTCTAACGATAATGCACCAGCGTGAAAATAACAAAGTTGAAATTTCGCGTACACGGCACGGGTTAGCGCGTCTCGCTATTGTGCTGCGCCCCGCTATTCTTGGCGTGGTAATTCGGGACGAAGGACGGGAAGAAGGTTGGCACCAAAAGCAACCGTTTCGCCTTCGCCGCGCGCACGGACGCGGTTCGTGACTTTTGACGCGATCGCGAGGAAAATCGCGCGCTCTCGCTTCGCGCTCGCGTTTCGGTATTGTGTCTAGTCTGTTAAAAGTGTGAGCGCGCGGCAGCACGCAATGACAACGAGAAATCCCCGCGCGGTTCTTCCACACTCTCCGACGTCCTTAATTGAGTTCATGCACCACCACCACTACGACCACCACCACCGCCACCGCCGCCGTCTCCGTCGCGTTAATAAATGCGGCCAGGCAAGTGCATTCTGCGCATCGCAAAGTCCAGCCACGCGCCACGCGTGCTTACCCCAGAGCGGGCCCTTATAAAGGCTCAATCAGTTTGATCCCGATTGAGTCATTAATTGCCTTAAAGAGGGCAAGGCCTTGCCTACGGCACTTAAAGCGCAAAGCCGCGTCCCCGAGAGCGAACTACATCTCCGTCGGCTTAGCTCGGATAAGCTGATGCGAGGCGGACACTCGTTGCAGGACGCTCCAAGGATTTACCGGTGTTTAGAAAAATTTTTCGGGTCGCCGAAAAATTAAAATACCGCGCGCGCTCGATTAGAAAATTAAAAATGTAAATCCGCATAGCACGCGGATATAAGCGGCTTACGAATTACTCAACGATATATCACTTATTCTTTATCTACGGATATTTAACAGAAATCCAAATTACCGTTGATAAACTTTTAATTACGCTAGTTTGCAAAGTGCGAAACTATCGTCATGTATTTTTGAAACTGTAGACTCAACGTTTCTCATACATATATGTATATAAAAAAATTATATCAATCAACTATTGTTTCATATACAAACAAGACTAAAAAATTTTCTTTATAGAATTTATTAATCGTAAATTTCAGTAAGATATATTTTCAATATCACAATAGTCATCTAAAAAACATGATTATTTTGATAATCATATTAAAAAAATTTTAATTCTTAGTTGAAAGATTATTTTATATCCGATATTTTTTCTTCTCAACTTATAAAAACTATTTTCTTTTCTTGATAAGAGAGAAACAAAATTTTTCTTCAATAAGTTATATTTAAGATTATCAAATTCTTTAAAGATTTTATATTTTTGTTTATATATGTGATAATGATTGTTGATTTGATACTATTTTTTCTATGTATGCATGATGTGTATATTAGCGCAACAATATCGAAAACGATCAATTTTCTTATGATATTCCAAGTAGTAGTCATTTCATTTTTTTTCACTAATATATATATATATATATATATATATATATTCATATATTTATATTAGCAATTAGCAGATATATAAATATACGAATGGAAATTTATTATACATATTACACAAGCAAGAATTTAATACCACGATATGATATCCCTTATCGACTGCATAACTTTCAAACTAACCTTTATTGCTTTCCGATGCAATAAGATGAAAAGATGGATCATCGAGAGAGAGAGAGAGAGAGAGAGAGAGAGAGAGAGAGAGAGACCAGACGGCGGATGGGCGACTTTATCTTCCTTCCCCTGCCCTCCGAAAGGGTAATATAATTCGAGAATGGAAGAGTGGCAGAGCGTAAATATGTTGACGATACGTGAACGCAAAGACAAAATTATTATTTCAAAAACTACTAATTTTGTTGAAAGCGCTTGCATTCGCCGTAGGCACAATGGCTTGCCGAGTTCCCGCGACTTCGTCGATGCCTCTCTCGATGGCACCATTAGATAACTCGCTATTCGTTATCGCTCGCTACGCGTTACCCGAGAATAGATAAACAGATCGCCGAGCGATCGCGACACAAACTCGCGCCCGGACGCCGAATTCGCAAACTGCAGCCAAGATCAACAATCCACAGACGACGAAACTAGAAATCGAGAACATCTGCGGCGATCAGTGACGCAAGACGCAAGCAGTTGTTACTGGTCGACGTATCGTCGAAATATGATACGACGCCAAAGGCGAGTCAATTCCATTAAGTTAATTTAGGTTTATCGTCGAAATAGAAATGCTGCGCGTTTTCAAGCGTGCAATATGCATAAGCCCGAAAAGATTTGATTGAAGATTTAGCTAAATGTACCGTCATTTATTTTTTAGTTGAACGATTGGAAGAGACAAGATCAATCAGAGACTTAGTTAAGAAATAACCAGAAACGAATTGCAATCAGAAATGCACACGACTAAAATGAAAAGTATATTTTATGCAATGCTTTTTAATTTATGTAAATTTTACCATTCCCAGCGAAGATCACTAACATCAAGAACTAATTATCATTCAAGGGTATCGTTTCATGATGTCGCCAGCAATGCAACGGTTGAGGACATGAGATTTTCTCATATGTATCACACACCCACACACACACACACACACACACACACACACACACACACACACACACACACACACACACACAGAGAGAGAGAGAGAGAGAGAGAGAGAGAGAGAGAGAGAGAGAGAGACGATACTTCTCTTCCCCTTCTCTCTCTGTACATTGCCATCCCTTCGTCTATTCTCGCGCAATACGCCTCCAGGCGCTTCTATAACTTCGGTCTTGCAGGATCTCTCTGCCCTTCGTCGGCATTCCGTTTATATATAGGGTGTCCCAAAACAGGATTTCTTTATAATGAGAAATGTCAAAGCATTAACAATCTTCGAGTTATAAATAATTGAAAAAAAATATTTTTTTTAAATAAATTTGGAAAGAGAAAAAAAATTTTCACGTTTATTTTTTTAAGTAATGTTAGAGAAAGTTTAACAAAATTGTTATTCACAAAACTTCTTTATAAAGATATATTTAAAAAAAAAGACTAAGAGATTGCAATAAAAGAGGACCTCCCTCGACATCTTCACGAAGAAAAAATCGATTTTAAAGTAAGCAAAGAATTTGTTAATTGTAAAATGTTTTATGTACATCCAATAATTTTGAGACACCTTGTACACACATTCATAAATGCAACTCCCTCCGCACTCGGGAATCCTTTATTCGCTCTCGTGTTCGATGTATTGTCAAGAGGTACTTCTACCCTTTCTTCTTCGTCTCAAACACCTCCTCATACTGATAACAGTGGCAATGCCCATCGTTATGAAAGCGAGCTCTCAAAGTCTTTCTATTTCTGTATTCGTCCCGCTTTCTTTATATATATATATATATATATATATATATATATATATATATATATATATATATATATACACACACGTGTGTGTGTGTGTGTATTTTATATGTATTATATATGTGTCCTCTACCGCGTGGAAAGCGATGCGAAATTAATGAGGTGCTCAGCTCGATCGACGGCGCGACAAACGCATGTTTGTCCCGAATGGTTAAAAACCTTTAACGTGGGGAACCGCGACGTGCCAGAACGCACCCATAATTTCAGCTGGTCAGTTCTATTATTAATGATGATCGGTTAACCATCGCCTTCTACTGGGCAGTAGTACCCACACGTGTGCAAAATCTCGTGTCGCCACGCGTGGGATTTCGGGATTATCCGTGTGCGTGCGTGCGCATTGCGTAAGGAGTCTGCTTGTTTGCTCGCTCGCTTACTTGCTAGCCTCTGCTGTTGCTGCTGGGCATCGTACGCACGTGCGAAGATGAAATTAGCCGATACCCCTCTTCCTCTCTTTAGCCTCCTCCATCATCACCATCTCCTCTTTCTCTTTCTGCTTTTCTACTCTTCCCTTTTTCGTCGGTTTCCCAAATCGCGTCCAGACTATGGAAGTCAGTCGTTCCTTCGCCGTTTTCCTTTTCTTCTCCTCCTTTTCACTCCTCCCTCTGCCTACCAACCAGCCTCCCTCTCTCCCGATGATGCGTGTAAACATAGGTCGTGCATGGCGCGCATGAGACCAATTTTAGAAACGACGTTTTGTCTCACGCGGTTCAAGACCGATGTCTCTATCAGTCGTCTGCCGGAAACTTCGAGGGTGAAAATCGGGGGGGTGTGGAAGGGAAAAAAAGGTCAGGAAGAAGAGAGAGAATGATTTCCGTCACAGCTGTTACCAATCCCGTTTGCACGGAGTGCTCCATTAATTCCAACAATTCTGTATAGTATCGCTTTGACGCGTAATTATTCCCGACGTAAAAAAAAAGATACGGTGAGTTTAAAGGAGTTGCCTAAAGAAATTCATTATGATCCTTCACTCTGAAACGGGCACGTGGGCGAGGTTACTCGGAACTATTTTATTTAATATTCATTCTGCCGATGAAATCCATAACTTAAACTTTAATCTTTAATGAACTAACATCATAATTTCACAAATTTAATTTTATTTAATTATTAAATTTCACAATTAACCAACGAATATGTGTTGTTGTATAAAGCTAAATATACTGCAGCAATAGATATTCGACTTGCTAAAAAATACAAAGCAAAGACTTCCGGTTACTTTGCATAACAAACAGTGAGTCAGCCCGTATTCACTTGCGCTGAAACTTCTTAAGACATCCGTCCTATAGGTTAAACAATCTATATTTCAGTAGGGTTGTATATTCGTGTATTTCGTATATTTGTAAGATTCTGTATTTGTAACTATTCTCACATATGTCAAATTAATTTACTTGAGAAAAATCAACAAACACCATAACAGTAAAAAAAGTTATAAAAAAAACAATTTTAATTTTATTTAGATTTTATTTTAATATCTTATTTCAGTGGTACTTAAACTGAATGTTTGAAATAATAATCCTTCTGCCACAAGATCCGACAATCATAGAACATAAAATATTTCTCTTCCTTCTACAGATATCTGTCCCTTCGACGACACAATACAATAGCTATCAGAGTATCTAGAAATCGAGATGCGACGCTTCTTTTACCTGCTTTCTCTTATTGCATCCCATTCTAAAAAGATTACACTTTAAAGAATTATTTTTATTATTCCTCATAAAAATTATATTTTGTTATTCTTGAACGAAAGTTCTTAGAAATTAATTTTTTGGGCAATAATACGCGATAAAAACGAAAGTACGACGAATTTAGCAATAGCCATTGTTTAGTTCATTTTATTTGAAGAATGCGTCTCGATGTAAACTTGACATAAGTAATTCAGACAACCGCACTTAATGGTAAATAAGAGAAAAGAACACGGTTTCCCAATCGACACACAGCTCCGGTAAAATCACGTCGGTCGATTGGCGTCTCGTCGCGCCTCATTATCCTCTTCGGTTTCGCAAGAAAGCCCTCCTTATTCCGAGCGCGTCGCCGTCCAGAAGAAGATCGGCCGACACGTGTCCTCAGGTAATAGGAACGGCCGCCAGGCACGGAGGTGCGCAAGAAGGTGCGTGAGAAAAAAGTCGAGAAGGCGGACGAGAGTGGAATCTAGACAGCGGCGCTCAACAACGAGAGAGAGAAAGAGAGTAAGAAAGATCCGCTGCCACAATCCGTCGTCGTTGATCCCCAGGAGTGGCGATCGCGAGAAATCGGAGGTTGAAAAACGTAGAATCTCGTTCGAACGATAGGGGACTGACTGCTTTACATTATCCATGCCGTAGCGTGACATGACAGGCGTGAAGAAGGCGCGATCTCGCCGTTAAGGCGAGACAAGGTGTCGTCGTCTGTCGTCGTTGTCGTCGTTGTCGTCGTCGTCGTCGTCGTCGTCATCGTCGTCATCGTCGTCTCCTGAAAGATGAGACGAAAGAGAAGGAGCGCGCTCGTGCCTGATATCCCGCGCGCGCGTGCCACGTGGCCACCGCGCGTGCCACGTGCGCGCCGCGCCGCGCCGCGCCGTGAGAACGCGCGCGGGATCGGTAGCGAGGAGATTTTGCGCGCGGGACTTGTAAACGTCGTCGCGACTGATTTATCGATCGCGGCTCGTGACCGCCGAGCACCGATCGTTTCTCTCTCCGGGCGGAAACGAGCGCCGATCAAAGAAACCGGAGCTAGAAGATGTGAGTCAGCCGGATTGCTACGTGTAGGAAATTTTGATCGGAAAATAATTCCATTGGCTTTTTTTCGTTGATATTCATAACGTTTTCACATACGAATGATCGCTCAGTACATATTATACATACGATAAACACGAAGATAAAACATTATTAATGCGAGTGTAATAAAAGCAATCGAATTAATTTTAAGGGTAATCGATACGTTATGATGAAATTAATTTAATTCAATAATTCGACAAAATCTCTGCCGAAAATTATTGGCTGTGTTGATGTACGTAAAAAATTAAAATATTTGATTATAAAATTACTTGTAATTTTATGAAATATTCTCTTGATAATTTTTTAACATTTCATCCACGCGCAACTGGTTAGAGACTTTATAAAAATATTAAGGAATGTACTTAATTTAAAATTTTTATTACCTTCACAATATTCTGCAATAGGTCTGTAAAATTAACAATAATTTTGAACAAAGAGATAACAGATATACTATTGTACCAAAAAACTCGCTTGTAAAATGTAAAAAACAAAATGTAAAAAATCATAAAAAATGTATTGTTCTTAAAATTAAGCTCACAATTTCTCTTTAAATTCGTAAATGTTCTTTTGATCAAAACTAAACGTTTTGGATTAATACGCTGTAACGCGATGTAACAGATATGCTTCAAGAATGCGCGTACGTTGATCACGATCGAATAATCGTGTCTCGCGATTAATTTTGCCGAGATCTCAATGATAAAGTGAACAACAAGAGCGCCGCCTCACCCGACACCGTTGGAACATGAGACGCGGCCGAGACGTCGCGCCAAGAGGCACGTGCCTTTCACGAACACGTGTGTAGCAGGTGCGACACCACGGTTTCCCTCCACTCGGTCACCCCGTTGGTGCATACACGCGGAAATGACGTCGTGATCCCGGAAGCGCGTAGAAAAAGATCTGCTGCGCGCACCTGATTCAAGTGTGTCACTACACTCGAGCGATAAAAACCGAACGCAAGGTCAGATATCCGTCAGCCGTGAGAGACAGGCCAAGAGAGAAAGAGAGAAATTCGATAAGATAAATAAGACGCACGGAAAACTTTCGACACCGTTGTCGAACAACATTTCACTGTCGATTTGTAACATATGAGCTTTCAGGTGAGAAAAATAGATAAAGAAAGAGACAAACGGAGAGAGATAAAAATCGCACTTGTATTTAATTGAAAATTAACTTTTATTCGATCACTTATTATTTTTAATTAAACACACATGCATATTCTTTCTTCTTTCCTCTTTCATATTAAAATATGAATGTCAATTAAGACGTTAATTTAATTTAAATAAGTGAAAATTTCAATTAATTAGAAAACTTTGTGATTAAGAGATTGCTATTTACTCTCGCTCGTTTATCGGTAATTAATGGCCGAAACGAAAGGGACTGCTCACTGTCTCTGAAACAGAAGCACATCGAAGAAGAGCAGCGGTTTGCGGAGCGATTTATTCGGATTGGTTCGCACGGACTATACGAGATCGCATAGCGAAAGTTATGATTTAGCGAGGAATAATCGTCCGCCGGATCGTGGGGCGAATCTAAAAATAATCCCCTGTATACGTGGTGCGCGTTTCACTGGTACTCCACCTATACACGCGTAATCTTCGATATACGCACAACACGCCAATGCGTACGTGATGCTAAGATAAGCTTCGCATATTCTCTCTCTCTCTCTCTCTCTCTTTCCTTTCTCGCGCGCGGTCATCTCTCACTCCTTTATGCCGCAAGATGGGTCGGACTGTGATGAATGCTTGAAAATTTCACAGCGGCTAGCAATGAGCGACCGTTATGCGACTCATCCGCGATCGTCTTAGAGCATAAGGAATACTTTCACATTCCCAAACGTCGCGGATTCGTTCGCTGAATTAAATCCCGACGTTGAGAGTTATACGCAATCGTCATCGAGTGACAGATTTTTTTTTCTTTCCGCGCAGCCACAATGAAACCCAACGGTCGAGTCACGCGACCGCTTTCACAGCAATTCTATCTTTCACATTACTCGTAAAGAGAAGGCTCTTTTCGTAGAAAATGAGTGAGAAAAAAAAAATTTCGAAAGAGCCTTCCAACAAATTTTCAAAACTGTAAAAATTTATATTGTAATCAATAAATTGTGATAATATATATCATTGTAACGTGACAGATATAAGATCGAACTGCTTCACAAATTATAGATGGACCATACTGCCAAAGATATTGCCAAAAGCGTGGCATTTAAAAATATTTAAAAGACAGATGCAATACCTTTATTTTCACGCAGCAAAAATCAGTATAGAAAAAAAGGAAGAAGTTTTTCCTACGTGATAATTCTACGGATATTTGAATTCTTCGAGCTATTTTACTCGTCTCGCTCATACTGTGACATATGATCTCGATAAATCGGAATGTGACGCAACCGAGATGTAATCAAATCACGGACAGTTAGGGGTTATGAATTAATTCAATTCTGCCTAATTCAGCCAACATGAGAATGTACGCTTGACGGAACTCGCACGACGGGATTGTACTTAACCGAATCGAGCCAAACGAATCGAACCAACTTGGAAGTGCCGCGCGCTATACTGAAAAATAGGTAAAGTTTCGAGCGGTACGCTTATCGGCACTGATGACGCGCATGTACACACACACACGTACACAAATGCATAAACAGCACGCATACAACGCACGCGCAAAATTATGTACGAAGCTATATACACGAGCAGACGTTCACCGCGTGGTGTAACGTCGCTACGAGCCACCGACAGCTTTAGAAAACACCGTTCCTAGAACGTCAGTCAATCGTTTACGCAATCTTCGAACAGAAATCTCGAGTTCCGCTGCATGTGCGAGCGTATGTCAGCCACGCACACGGGTATCCGCACGCGCACACCATCTTGAACGCTAGAGTACAAGCGGTTACGAGATACGATACGAAAAAGTCAGAGTCGCTAATTTTATACGTATTGAGGTAATCACGTTGCAACAATACCCCTGCGATATTACAATTATTTCAAGATATAAATAAAATTACGTATAACAAAACATTGATAAACATGCCAAATATCAATAACTGATGATAATGAAAATTTCTGTCTTTCTTCGTTATATACTGCGAATTTACGGAAGGAAGACTCGACGATAGCCACAAATCTCGATCATCGTTCCGTGACTCGGTTCTCGGTTGGGAGCGTAGTGGCTCATTACGTCTGTCATATGGTAGCATAGGTGCGGACGGCGAAATGTCGGCGTAAACAGCGGCACGTCAATCATTCGTTTACGCAATACACGACAGCGCGGATCGGAGTAGCGGGCGCGCTCAACGTTACACACGGTGCGATGCGCGGCGTTGTGTTACGTGTACGTGAGAAATTTCTCTTTTCCCACGTGCCACTGCGGAAGAAGCTTTCGGCACGCGTAAAACTGATGTACGCGGGCGTATAACGAAATTCCTGCTGTTACGCGACCGCAAACTGTGGCACGCCTAAGAAAATACGCTGTATAAGTCGCCGATAGTCGAGTTCTAAACGTGAAAGACGAGATTATACGCGATCCTGTCTCGCTCCGCGAAAGAGCGTCGCTCATTACCGCCGTCATTATCGCGTTGTTGTGTCGCTGGAGCCTTTGTCATCGTTATCATTGAGCAACTCTCTTCAGACCACCGGAGACGCATTTGCGCGTAATCGTCGCGGCGACGCGCGATCTCCACGCGAGTGAGAACAGCTCGCGTATCTTTACGAGCTTTCGTGCTAATTTAAGTTTAACAAAAAGCTACGTTGCTGTCACCTTAAACTGTCCCATCTGCCCTAATACTCAAGTATTCTTAATATCCAAAAAATAACAGTCGACATATTAACGAGGATATTGTAATAGATTTGATATTCGAAGAATTATCTTAATTAATCTTAGAATGCTATTCATATTTTTTTCCTACATCGACATTACTCTAAATCAACTAATATTTTTTATATTAAAAAATCTTGTCAAATATTATTGTGAGCTAAAATTTTAATACCATACAAACTGTACTAAACTTGAATTAATAGTTGGGTGAAAATTGATCTACAGTAGCATTTCGGAGTTAATAATACAGCGTTGTTCTCTTAAAGAGAGAAAAAAATGAAAAAATGAAAAAAAAAAAAACATTTTTACACGCAATTAACATAAAAAAAAAATATGACGTATTTCTACACGGTCAATATTTCGGTAGATGCTCATTTATTCAAGCTACGAGATGGAAGCCGTAAATAGCCTCATTTTAATTATAATTGATACGAAATACTTTAGTATTTCGATAATCGATTTCTGATGCGATAGTGGCCGCAGAATACGCCAATTGTTCCATTAATTTCGCTAATAGAAGTTACCGACGTGTAATTATTTCTAGATAATGACATAAAATATATTATTATCATTTCGATTCGTGGTTGCGATCAACCGTGGATCGATGTCTGCCAATTAAAGTCTCTTTTCCCTCTTTCTCTTTACCCTTAGTGCTTATGCAAACATATATTCATTACTGCGTACGCTAATTATATGTAACCATTAATTTACTTATTAATCGAGTTTTTTCACTGGCATTTTCCTTATTATTTATTATTCATCTCTTGCCTGCTTTTTATTTCATGCACCTTGAAAGGAATTCTGTGTTCCAAGAATATGAAATAAATTACTCTCCGCTATATCACGACTCCTCTTCCTTATAGAGCTCCGGAAATCTTTCGCTTCCCACGGTAGGTGGGTCGCCAGGGTCTTTAGCCCTTTTGTCGTGGAAGCACCGATTTGTTTCGTGGATTTACGGTCGGAACGGCACGCGCCAACGAGATGACTCGGGAGTATTCGTTGGTGCTCCTCTCGCTGTAAATTTGAATCAACGACAAATGGCGACGCATTGTGTTTCCGCGCTCAAGATTTGTACCGACTTAATAAGGAATTATTCATTTTCCTATCGCTACATCTCTTAAAAATATTGTAATGTGTCTGTACGTGAATATTCACAAGCGTGCGTTTGTCGCACGCGACAAACTGACAATAGCTGCTTCACGATTCATCGCGTCGCGCGTCGTTGCGGCACTCGCGGCATACTTTATCTCGCGGATTTACGGTTGTCTCGATAAGAAGAAAGTCCCCAACGATCGATGCTCCAAGTCGATGTTTAATTCGAGAATCCGATACATCGATCAACAGCGTGGGACGCGTGACTGACGCGTAGCAATTGTCTCCGACAGAGACGTCACTCAATCGAGAGTCGCACTTATCCTTCGCGCCGTTAAAATAATCGATATGTTGAAATTGCGATTCAGTGTTTGAACTTAAATAGAGAAGAGAATGCAAACGTGCGGGATGACGTCTGACGATTCTGTCGCTTTTCAGCTACGAAACTTTCGTTCCCGCCGCGTGAAAGTAACCAACGTTCGTGTTGATCGTATTTGATCGCGTTGAACGTTACATCGAGTCTCTTTAGGTATTTTATTACGGAGACAACAATCTGTCTTTCTCTCGCGGTTTACAGTGTCGGGCAGTACGAGCCAATTCGAACGCGTACGGTCCAAGTTGATACTAAATTCCAGTCAAGGAAATGGTAAATAGCAATCTTTCAGCCGTGACGTTTCTGAAAATATAACAGCATCTTTATCCTCCGAGACACGGCGTCCCGGTTTATCTCGAGCCAGTTTATCGCCCAATGGCTCCACGGGGAAATGGATTGATAGAAATGAATACACTCCTATACGTTACACTGTATAACGTATTGCATTCGCACGAAAATCGATTTTCACTCGTGAGAATAAGAAAATTATTCTTTTAACTTGCAATATTATAATAAGATTACGTAATTTATTGAGAAAACAAAGTTTTTTTTTGGAAAAACTGAAGATGTTTACGGGCATTCTAAGGAAATAATGGTTTGTAATTTAATCGGCAACTTTTTTTTGTCGCCAATCGATCACAGATCGCTTTTGCCTCCGACAAAAAAGTTTCTCAGCCCGTTCGCGAATCCATCCAGGAAAGGTTTAGACAGCTATCAGCCAGCCGCCACGGGCGTTTAGGCCTTTTGTCACGGCTGTACCGATTTGTTTCGTGGATTTACGGTCGGCAAGGCACGAGTCCGGAGTCAGGGAGCTCTGAGACTCGGTCTCCGCAGTCGTCGGTATAAGTTTAAATCGGGAATGGCGGGCCGGGAGGCCGTCATGCGGGAGGCGCGATGGTATTTTTATCGAGCTAAATATAAGTAAACCTCCTGTACGGAACGCCATACCAGCGCCGCCGCCGCCGCCGCCGCCGCCGCCGTGTCGCTCCGGTGTACCGAAGAGAATCACGAGAGAAGGAGAAAGACGAGGAAAGAGGAGATCCGGGGCGTAACTACTCGTTAACGGGCCGCACCGCATAGCCACGGTGGCGCGGCGGCTGGCTCTTCTCCGAGGCTCTTCCCCGGGTGTCCCGTAACCGCAAAGTACTCACGGAAAAGTGAGTGAAAAAGAGAGGTGGGCGAGATCCCTTGATTAATACTGTATAAATAATAAATGACTCTCCTCCCGCGAAGTCGCGTTATCCTGTCAACCGTGATTGACGTACGAGCTTTGAGGCAAACGCGCAGTCTTAATTGCCGCGAGCCACAAGTCGTACTAAATACACGGGAGACAGACACGCCGATGTTCGCATTTATCGTGAGAAATTTATGAAAAAGACGAGAGTTAGGTCAACGAGAGCTCGCGTGCTTTATCGAGGAACCGACTGCGTAAAAAAATGTAATATTGAGAAACTTGCCAAAATTATGTGTCATTTGTCAAATAATTATTGAAATGTGAGTTTCGTGCGGCGTAAATCAGACAACGTGCTAGATTCGATTATCAGATATCTTGCGGAATTTTTTCAAAAGATATCTGATATCTCGTGGAATGCAAGAAACAAAGGACTTTGCTAACCGAACGATATTACGCGTAACCAAAATGAGCCGTTTAGATGGGTTCCGACTTCCGACGCGCCACTTATCGCTGTTTCATGTGCTTCGTTAATAGCGCTCGCCCTTGTTTACACCAATCGTTTGTATTGCGACGATAACGTGGGCATTTTTCGGACGAGCGGTCCGGCTCCTAGCCGCTTTTAGCGGACCGTACAATATAATCGTACTACCATAGGGCGGTGTCCCATGACCGCAAAGAGCTTCCGCAGAGGGAGATGGAGGGAATGTAATTTGAATTCGATTCGAGGGCGAATCACCCGGCAGACGCACGGTGTAGTAAAGCTCGACCACCGCCGTTCCTGCTCGACACAGATTCGCATAAAAACGCCTGTGTTCTGCCAACGTGTTGCCTCTTTCGCTACAACCGCGAACATTCGTAGTTGCATTGCCTCTAAATATTGCTTTCTGAACATCGTTACGGGTGTAGCACTAAAACATAGTTGTTCGAGTCACGTTAAAGGAGTTTTCAATAAAATATATTTTTATATTAAATAATTTTATATTTCTATCAATATAATCCGGGACTATCTTCCATTTAATGATTCGTCAATATTTGTTAGCTGTGATTAATTGAGAATGTTTTTTTTTTTTGTAAAATGTTTCAAGTATAACCAGGTATTCCAGGCTTACGCTGAAGTAGAATCTATGGCCTAACGGCCTCGAGGAAACCGGGAATGCGACCTTCTAGGAAACGTCTAGCCTGGTGGGTGGTCAGGTGTTTCCCGAATAGCAACGATGCACCGTGCTGCTTCGTTCAGTATAACTAAAGATCGTATTCCATCGAGAGAGACATTCATTTATTCCGCATTCATTATACCACTCCTACGTATTTATAGCATAATATATACGTATCGTTTCACCTTTGCTCCTCGCATCTAAATAAAGATGCTAATTATGCATTTTCTCTATCACGAGCAATATCGCATCGTACAGCGACAAAATCATTGAATGGAGAATGATTATTCGATTTTATAGTAATCCAATAATTTTCAATCGTAAAAGACGAGACATATGTGATTTATTTTTCTATGTGAGATATTTATGTGACAGAAAACTTGCGACGTATGTATATATATGTGCAATTGATTTTTTAAAAATCTTTAATCTCTTTTTTTATGACTTTCTTTTTTTTTACTCAGAAATACAGTATTGTAAGTTGCAAATATGATATTGAATATAATGCCAAGCCTCTTTCTTTCGTCGCACGTCGTTAAATTGCAACAAATCATCGCTACAACCAAGACAGCACATTCCTCGAATACTTCGCGATGTTTCTTTCGTCTCGACTTCGTCTACGTGCCGGCCATTTCAAAACTTTAATTTTGAATTAGCAAGCGGTTGAAGCATAGAAAAAAAGAATCATAAAAGTATTTCTTCCATTGGCCAATCCATTTTTACATTCATGAAATAAATAGGGACAAAACGCAACTGCATTTGCATATATTATCATAGATAACATCGATTTATAAATTATTACAAATAAATTATAAATAAATAAAAATTTTCAGTTACGAATAATTACTAAAAATAATACAAATGAAATTTGATATTCGTGATATAATGATCCATAATTTAAATTTTCATGTGATTGATAAAAAAAAAACTTAATCAGTGAGTTAAATTAAAGATAGTAAAGACAGCAACATTAATAATCATTTCCATTGTTAAGCGACTGTAAATTTCACATATTATAACGATTTCCTCTATGCAAAATACAAGTGCTCAATATGTCATAATATGAAATATCAGTATTTTCCATCAATATTTTTCGCTTCATTAACGAGAATAATCGCAGTCTAATTGTCATTGCAGCGAAAGACTGTTTAATGATGATTCGGCCAAAGGAGGAAAAGGAATTGTAAAAAAATACAGTACATTTTACATTTTTTAACGTAGTCGTCGATACACGTACAAGTTGCTAAAGTATGTCGCCTAATCAAGGCTTCGTTATCGCGGTCTCTGTGCCTTCAGAGTGAAGGCCCATCACTGCGTTTCCGGCCAGTGATAACAAATGGTTTCTAAAAAAAGAAAAAGAGAGCAAAGTAAAATTAGAAAACGAGAAAAGAAAAATGTGTCATCGTCATTTGCGTCATTAAAAAACCAGCTGTGATAATTCTGCACGTCGTAATGTTTGGAATTTGATCGGCTTGCCGTCACTCCGGCCGGACTTGTTTATCTCCGTCATGCTAGATTCCCAGACAAGCGACCGTAATGTCAAGATCAGAGGAACGGCGGGCTGCTCTTAATCTGGCGGTCTGATCGGGCCGGATGTTCCGTTACTTCGCGAGTCCAAGTGTCCCGTCGCGTTTCCTTCGCGGCGATATTACCACGCGATACCGACGACGGCGTAACACACCGATAAGATCGCTTCGCGATACTTTCGTCCGAACCCCATCGTCGTCGCGTCGCTGCGCAGATCACGAATCGAACACGCTGGAAAGTGCGCACGAATTGGGTTAGATGAACGTTTCGGCTCGCTATTCTTATTTATTTCGCTTGGATAGATGAAATTTATCGCGACCGTGACGAGGTGTAACTCGGTTCGTTTATTCGTCGGCCCCATGAACGTAACGAATGCACAGATAAGACGCGCGAGCCATTCTTCTTTGATTTCTTCAATCGCGTATTTATATCAAATACTACTAAAGAAAAGCTCGCTTTAACGTTTCACCTTTAAAAGACGACAAGTTGTAATATTATAGTGGCATTGAAACAATGTGGTATTTTCAAACAAAAAATATAATAAATTATAATAAATCTTACTCGAGGAAAAATGATAAAATTTTAAAAATAGAACTTGCCATCTAAAGATTAATAAAAGATCGTCTACACTGTCTCAGTATCTAAATATGTTACAATTTAAGAGAAAGAAGAAAGTGTTCAATAACACAGAATAACAGCATGAAAATAAACGAATCTATTATAAGGAATCTTGCTTATACATATCTTGTATTATTTCTGACTGATTGCATATCTGATTGCAACACACGTGAATTCACGAGACTCAAGCTTTTATTTGCCATAGGTACATATCAAGATATACTTTCAACAACTGCTATTTTAGAATTATTTGTACCTCTAGTCACTATAATCACGTAAAAATAGATATTGCGATGTAATCATATATTTTCAATTGCATGTGAATGCATTGAGTGTACATTCTTTTTCAAGATAGAAGCAGTTACGCGAGCAGTTTTTACACGTTAATCGTTTTTAAGATTAATTCCAACTAGTAAGGGAATGTTTCAAACACGATTGAACGACGACCACCGACGAGGATCGTTCGATCGTCATAAATTCGACGCGGGCGAACGTTCGGCGCAGCGTCGCGACGTTTGTTTTACGCAAACGCGCGCATCTCTCGTATCACCGCCGCCGCCGCCGCCACCGCCGTCGCGCAACCAACACGAAAATCGACATGTTTCGCGCGAGGTAGACACGACAATAAAAATAGAATGTCCATATAACAGCGTCCTAAGTACAAACGTTTACCAATTCTCTCTCTCTCTCTCTCTCTCTTTCCCTTCCCCCGCCTTCCTCTTTTACTCTCTCATTCTTTCTCTGTCTCGCTTTCGCGAAGGAGAGTCGGCGTAAAAACACGGCCTTGCCAGGCACGCGGTACATGCGAACTCACCCATGTGAGGCAAGAGTGAGTCATTTCAAGCCACCTCGCTGAGAATAAGAGAGTGGATACGTGCCTGCGTGTACGCGTCGCTGTACGTGAGAATGCACGGGAGAGAGAAAGAGGGTAATTTGTTCTGGGAATATTTCTCGATTAGCAAAGACATTTATGCATAGATTCGAAAGTGACACGACAAAACACAAGATAGTATATTTAATTAATGAGTTAAGAAATCATTTATCAAGCGTACGAAGTATATTGCGAGAATGCACGAGGATCAAATTAAATATCGATTAATCATATTAATAAGGTATGCAAACTTTGGAAAAGTGTATTTTTAATTCTTTTCGTGCACGACACATTTAACAGAGAAAATGTTGGAAAAATTTTCATGAAGATTATCTTTAAAAATTCAGATATTCTGTTAATAATCTCGTAAATTAATCTGTCTCATAAATATGAATTCCGTTTGAAGGTTCTTAATAAATGACAGTGAAATAAACAGATTTTCTATTTTTTAATATTTCCTTTTAATGTGTACTCTCGATCAAGGATCAAAGTTATTAAATAAATATACAAAACGTACATTGTCTCCTGCTATAAATGGAATAAATTTTGACAGAAAGAAAAAAAGTAATGATCGCGAAGTAAAGGAGATGGAGAAACGTATAGACTAGAAGAGAAGAGAATTGCCAACTATTGGCATCTTCCTCGACCTCGAGGTCGCGGCCGACGTTCCCAGTCGCTTCCGGGAGAACATCGCGCGTTGGAAGGCACATTGCAGCAGGAGGAGACCGTCCCGCTTGGTACAGGACGACGAACTCGGGAGCGGCAGGAGCGGCAGTTCGCTGCATTCGCTCGCTCGCTCGCTCGCTCGCTCACTCGTTTGCGTCGTCCTCTTGGTCGACGACTCGCGACTGCGCCGTTATAACTGCGGCTTGCGGTCGGAAACACGTGGGAACCCGAGGGAGAGGAGGTTCCTCCGCCTTTGTGCGTATCGGTGGGTGCGCGCGTGCATACGTGCATACGTGTGTCGGCGTTGCATCGTGTGTGCGCGCAACATCCCGTGGGAATCTATACCAGCGCGTAAAGAGAAAGAGAAAGAGGGACAGAAGGATGAAGAGCGACACAAAAGCGATCCATCCCGTACGTGGGGCAGCTCCTCCTCCTCCCGATAAATCCCTTTTCTTCCGTGTTTTTCCTCCTACGCGGCTCCGGGGACGCCGCGCTGTTTTACGACGGTACGTGGAAATCGCTGTCCTTCGATCGTGAAATCCGTCGATCGGCCGCCTCCACAATCGGTCGGCCCGAGCGCAGCCGAGGATTAAACTTTTTCGGGGGATTTTAATTGTGTAACAGAATTCGTCGGGGAGTTGATTCCAAGTTACGTAATGTCATTTTTCCACGTTAATAATATATTATAGAAAATAACGTGTCATCCCATAATCAAAAACATATTGTAGACAATAAAGATATTTGGCTTTATATATCATATTCATTTTTCACTATATTAATTGTATATTAAAATGAATCTGTGTATTAAAAATATTTTTCCTCGAGTATAAATTAAATTTAAATTTGTCTTTACTCTCTCAATTTTCCAAGTCTTATTATACCGCATAGTTTATCATGACCAATTACTTTTGCACAAAAATAATAATCAGTCAATAACATCATAATGAATGTAATCTTTCTTTACTGAAGTAACAACGGTATATACAAGCCTCTGATTCGTGCAGACTATTTTTTTCTATTAATCGAAAGAATTGAATATGAATTGAAACAATCTACACTACACATATCTTAACTTGTTTGTGAAACAGTAGAAATTTATAGTAAAACTATATTTTAAAAAATGTTACAGATTCTAAAAAACAATCTTTATCTTGGAAAAAGTTTTTCCTTGATCACTATATTTCTATACAATTTATTTCAGGCCATAAGGAAGAATGTATAAACAGATTCGCGAAAATTACTGTCGAACTCGATGTCGAGGACACGAGTAATCGATTCCAAGCGGGCGCAAAGCTCCTACAAATCCAGAATAAACCTCGCGCGCGGCAGCTTGCTGCTGCATAAAAAATAGCTTTGAACTCGCGCGGGCGTAATCTCGCGTGGTACGCGACGCAGGTAGCGAGCGGCAAGGCGATAGACACGTCCGCGTGAAGGGTTCGATAAAATCCCGCCGTTTTTCCGTCGCGCCCCGCCGGGGATGTCCGTTTTACGAGCTAACGCAAAAAATATCGTCGTCCCCACGGAGATTTCTTTGAACGGTCATTCGCAACTTTGACGAGGTCCACGGAATTTACAATTAACAAATTTCTTCTCAGAGCAATTTCCGAGTACAATCTTCTGTAAGAGAGTTTCGTCTCTATACAATGAAATGTACGAAACGATATTGACCAAGATGTAAAGAGTAAGTTATGCGTTCCCAAGCAAGATGCACCGATAAGTCCTCGCGTTTTTCTTAAGTCACCAACGTCAAGAGATCGCTTTCACGTTGATGGTTCGTGATAGCTCTGGAGTTAATTTGGAAAACTAGCTTGTGATAGAGAAGCAATTTCGATTTTCACATCGTTGCGAAACATGTCCGAGAATATAAAAGCTAGAAATTTTTTAATTTTTATTTCAAAAAATTTTTTTTATTACTATTATAAAATACTATTTAAAACTTTTATTTAAACAAATTTTCCATCTTTTTATATTTTCCGATATAAAGTACAGTTTTTATATTTTATATTTTAACATATCTAAAACTTATTAAGATCGAAAAGTGACATTCAATTGTGCTCCCTTGAGAAAAATAAATAATGGCATGCTTCCCTCTTCTTCCCTTTTGATAGATAAAATAAAATAAAAATATTAAAGGGTAATGAAATTGAGATTTAATAATTTCAGAATTGACGAAAAGTTGACGTAGAAAATGTTTAACATGATTACGAAAGTTCGATAAGTCGATTGAATTACAAATAAGAAAAAATAATATTGCATTTAATTGCAAATCTGAAAAATTCTTCAATTTCTATTTGTATAAGCAATATTACGTTTATATGATTATTTTCTTCAGTGGTTGTTTCTGGATTGGCCGACGTTAACGTACATTACAATGAGAAATAAAATTACAATTCATGAACATAATAAGTAAATTAATGAGCAATCTGTAACACATCGAATGCAAATCACGTTTCTTTGCGATGAGAACGATTAATGAAGGCTAACGTGACACAAATGGCCACACGCGTAATCTACGACGCACGATTCGTCTCCGACGGAAAATAGTCGGGAACAAAATATGACTAGGGCTCCGAGAGTATGAAAGTTTGAAAAGCTGGCCGCACTTAGAGAACTATTCCGCGCGCGCTAGTTCCACGTGGCCCCTACCTCCTTCGCTAGAAGCTTTAATCCCTATAACGTAGCAAGTGAAGGAGTAGACTTTAGTACACGTGCGAAACTCGGGGAGCACTTGAAACGATCTTGTGCTTTTAGCGTGTACTACACCGGGATGTTGCGCGTTGGGAAAAATGCGGCAGGCATAACCGCCTAGTTAAAATCTTATTGTTATATGTACGACGATGGTGGAGTGCACGAGAGCTGCATCAAGAAATTACGTTTAGTTTTAACGCTCAAGATGTGTGCTAGCTCGGTTACATTCTACCTAATTTTATAACGAGAACGATTAATATCGAAACAAATATTTCTTAAAAAAAAACTCACAATTACAATCGAGTAGAATAAATGTTTATATTAATTCTTTTCATTATCTCTCTCCAGTAGCACATTTCTAAAAATTTTACCTAAATTTTTGCTATAATTATATAATCCTACACATGAACCTACATATACACGTCCTCTTATTTAAGCATCGATGTTAAATCGATTGAAATAAATTCCATCGACGAGTGATAGATGATGTCGATCATTAGGTATCGATCATTAGGCCACATTGTAATCATCCATATAATTGCAGAAACAAGACTTTGTAATTGCTAATGAATCGAGATCGATACGATTTCTGAAGTTGTGTAGGCGCGAGCGCGACAAAATCGATCGGGCGAAGACAAATGATCGCGCGTAGTCTCGCCATTTGTCAAGTACGTAAGTGGAATGAACGCAATTGACCCGAGATTCTCGATTACTTCGTAATGAGGAGAGAATCCATCGGTATTTTATCGGGAGCCGTTTAACACGTCCGCTCGCGTCGCATTTTCGTGTAGACGTATCGTCGACTCGCCCGTATTTAAACGGCTGACGCCCATCGACCTGTCAATAATATCAAAATTGTGTACCGCGGTATTCCGCGAGTTAGCTACAAACGTAATTATTGGAATAAATTTGCATGACTAGAATCGGGTCGTTCCATCTCTCGATAGGTTCGTTCCATCGGTGGGCCAATCACGGTACACGCTTCCAATGGAAATACGTTCTAATTGGTACAATAGGATGGACTCGGCTGTCATGAAGTTTATAAACTTTCCGCGTCCGCGTCGCGCGTATTAATTTCCAGGGAGTATTTTCAATTATGCCGCTCGCTCAGATTTGTTCGTAATTATTTGATCAAGGAGAATATCGCGAATGGAAATACGATTCTTATAACAAAAAAAAATTCCAATATTGTAATATAACGTATTATCGTACAAATCATAAGCATTTGATATTTTTGTCTTGATGCAAAATATTTTCTTTTTTTTATTTATTTTAAGTTAATTATTTACTTAAACTCTAGTATAAATATTTATATTAATAATTAAGATATTTTATTGTCAAATTTAATATCAATTATCAATACAATTATCTACTCCGAGTGTGTATTATTAATTTTTCGGATAATCAATCGATGTCTCACGCAAATGTGTTTAACGTTTCGTAAATTTTCGGGAAAACCGCTGTTTTATAATTTCGCAAGAAGCAAATCGTACGATGTCGGGAAAACGGGAAACTTGGCTGCTCTATTCGCGGACAGAACGACGATCGAGCGCGAAAAGCAGAATGAAGATGTAGAGCCTCGTGAATCGCTTTGCCGTGACCCCGAGCACGCTGGAAGGATTAATCCTCGCTGGATGATCACACACGGCGGGATCTAACAACGAGGCACTTCGACCTGTGGACCGCTCGGAACTGGTTTCCGAAATGATCCCCGGCTCGACCCACACAACGCAACACAACGGCGAGATACTATCCCGCCGTGCGCTCCTGCGATGACGCGGCCGCGAGCGCGAGTCGAGCGCTTCTCGCGCGCGGAGAAAGAGGTCTTCCCTCGCTTCAGTCCCAGGTCTCAGGTAGAATCGGGTACGCGAATCGCGTCCATCGCGTGCCATAATTTCACGAATAAAATGCGTCAAATAAATCTTACTTAGGGTGGAGAAATGTAACGTTGGAATTGTGACCCTTACCGGGTCACGCTGTAACGGAATATCATATCTCGACCTCTTCTCCAAATCGCGATGACGACGATATACGTCACGATTAAAATGACCAACATTAATGTATTTTTAATTACGATTAAAAGACACAGCCGAGTGAAAAATGTGTGTTGCCGCTGCGTTCTCACTATCGTTTTTCCAATCGAAACTAATCACTGATTGAAACTTGGTAACATTTCTAACTCATAATTTCGCAAATGTAAAAAAAACATTTCTATCGGAATCGTGATATATGAATCGATATATGGAAAAAATATCGATTAATAAGCACAATGTGAAGTTTTAGATCAAATATGCCTGCGCGCCAAATAATAGCGTATCGCAGTTATTAGTTCGAGAATGGGAAAAAGCGCGGGGTTCGAAGAAAATTACGATCGAAAAAGCCGCAACACGCGCCAGTTGCAGTTGCCGTTCCGATTGCAAACAACATTCGATCTGAGTTCCGGAGCGACAATGCAGCCGAAAATCACCTCTCTCCGCGTACCGCTCATGCAACTGACGTTTCGCAAGAATAATTTGCGCGGACTTATAATTTATATCAGAGTCAGTGTCTCTAAAATTTATACGCAAAGGTGCATACAAGCAGCGGGCGGCTCGCGATCGCCTTGAAAATGCATGCGCGCGTCCTCGCCTCGCGCCGAGGAAAAGTGCATCGAGACACGAAACCCGGGACTGACTTTTCAAAGTTTCCTGCGCGCGTCGCTCGAAGGGCTTTATCCGACGAACGGTCGAACGACGAGCCACGCGACGTACCTTTCAAGGTGAGCGGGATTCGTCTTCCGAAAAAAAACACCGACGAATGGACCGGCGGAGGTCTCTCACTCTCTTTCTCTCTTTTTCCCGTGTGCTTCAAGTAGCTCCAGACATCGACGCATACAAAATTTTTATCGGGCAAAATATAAGATTTTTATATCGTGTAATAAATAACTCGTTGATAAAAGCGGCCAACAGAAAAATGGGGATCTCACGCGAGGATAACCAGTATAGAAATTCTAATTTGAACTGTTATGGTTCGTAACCTCGTATCTCATAACTTTTCTACACTAAGTAGTCCCGATTTAATTCTGGCTAAAATGCAACGTGATTCAACGTTCTGATTGCATTGTTAATGCGACAGCTCTTATCTCGACGGTCGAGATCGCTCGTCCGGTAAAAAAAAAAAGTTCTGCGAGAGCCTACCACCAAGTCTTTCACGGTATAGGAATTGTGAATCGCGATATGTAAAATGATATGTGCTGAACAGGAAGAAGGGGAGATACTTGCCTTCGTTTCGTTGTTACATGTAAAAGCGAGGAACAGTAAGAAACGGACGTAAATACATATGCGCATAACGCGTCTTGTTATGAAATAGAAATACAATTGTATTTTAACTTGCTTCCTTTACTCACAACTTATCCTAAATATCTCATACGTTGTAAGAATCTTATATAAATAATTTAATATTTGTAGTCTCTATTTCTTTGGATATAATTTACAAGACAATGAAATTTTTCAAAGTTACAATATCGTTTGAAAAAACTTAATAAATTGTTAAAAGAAAATGAATTTCCGCATCGATCAGCTCGAAATCAATTATTAAGTCCACGGAAAGGCGCGAAAGGATCGTAAATACTAAAGCGATTATCTCCAGCGTCATACCTTGAAAAAATGAAGAGAGGAAAAAAAGCAAAAAGAAGAACGAGGTGAAGCGACTTTCGAATTCATTCGGAAGATTCGCACAACCGGACCTACTACCAGATCCGACGCAAGCAACCCGGTCGTAGAGCGCGAACTGGTCAAACGACATTTTCCACGTTGCAAGGTGCCTGCAATTTCTACAGGAGAGATGCATCCCGCCGATGCCTCGGTGCTTCGGTGGCAAACTCAAACTACGATCGACTTTGAGCTCACTCGAAACTTGGATGCGCCGTAGCGCGTGTAGCTAAGTTCTCTCACAGAAGCCGGGAGAGGAGTTGCGCGCGCGCGCGAGAGAGAGAGAGAGAGAGAGAGAGAGAGAGAAGGCAAAGGATAGACGATAGCATCGAAAGATAGAGGTAGGTTGAGGTGAGATGGAAGCGACGAAGGAGACGACACGAGAGAGCGACGAAGAGGAAGAGGCTGAGAGTTGGAGGTGTGGAGGAGGAGACGAGAGAGAACGTGAAGAGAAGGCGAGAGAGGCGAGGGAGGAGGATTCGAGGAGGCGGCCTTGAGAACACGGACCACGGAGAGACCAGTGCGGTGGTAAAGCGCGAGAGGGAGAAGAAGGGAAACGCACGCGCGCACACACACACACACACACACACACACATACACACACAGAAGGGAAGACGGAGAAAGAAACGAAGGGGAACGAGCGGGGGGAGTCAGAGACGGGAGAGACCAGCCGAGCCAACTTCAACGCGAACGAACTGCTTCACTGGCAAATCATTCGCGGTTCTCATCCCGCGTCGCGATTCTTTTCGAAATCGAGCAGCGCGAGGAGGCGAAGGAACGAGACGAAGAAATCCTCGAGTCATCGTCCAAGTTTCCCCGAGTCATCGGAGGTCCGGCTTCGAAATCTACGGGGCGTCTCGATACTCTCGATATTCCGCGGATCTCGCCTCGAGTACCACGAAAGGGTGGGTTCGAATCGGACGTGACGAACGACACTCTCGCTCAAATAAACGCTCCATCGATCTGGACTTGCCAGCAGATTCCTGACATTTTAAAATCTCGCGCACCGATGCAACACGCGCGCGCGTTACGCAATCGAGATGATGCAAGAATGGCGACACGGCAAACGCGCATCGATGCAAGTCGACTTACGTCCTGCTGCATGACGCGCGAGAACCCGACAATTTAGGCTAATATCTCTCGTGTTATACAACAAATTTGTCGGATAGCCAACAAGCTGTATGCAACTTACGAGATTATAAATTATATAAATATCAGATAGATTTTACGACGAATTTGCCAGATTAAATTTATCTCTTCCACCTTTTTACATAATCACACAACTATGGCGGGGGAGGCAGCGATAGAATACAATAGTAAAATTACGTTCGCGACAATATTAGTGATTCCCCATCCTTTTACGTTAAGGGATACTTTCGTTCGATTCTTGGCGCTTCGCGATGAGAACCGCTGAAGCGAAGCAGAGCGCGCGCTCTCGGCGCAGGTAGGTCGCTTGAACCCACGGCTCTCTACGGAATATACGGACACTTGGCAAGGTTCGCGAGGTCGCGTGCGCTGCATTTGGACAGGCAGCGCTAATCCCATTATTTATAGCTCAATGTTTGATTTCAGTCGATTGGAGCCGTTATTTCCGCGTAACGACACTAGTTACACCCGCATGTCTTGACGCCGAAAGAGCGCCGATGTACGGTGTCTTGATACTCGATAGTCAAAACTCGCATCGTAATCTCATGTCGCATAAAACGATATACATTTTGACAGTTATTTGCTGAATGTTGAGTTACATCGACATATGTATGATGTAACATGTGTTATTAATCTCAGAGCAAATGCATAGAAAAGATTGTCATTCGTACTCGCTATCTCATATACATGTATAAGTAAGAATATAAATTTTCCTCAAAGAATTTGATAACCTTAAATAGATATAACTTGCTTATATGTGAGGAAATTTTACATAGTTTCATAAAAAAAAATGTATAGTCATTTTTATACAATAATTTTCATGTTGAGTTGAGAGAAAAAAAATATCGAATAAAAAAGTAATCTTCAAATCGAGTATTAAAATTGTTTAATATTATTAAAACAACCATACCGTGATCTTTAGATGACTGTTAAAATATTGAAATAAAAATATTAAAAAAATATATTTTCCTGAAATTAAAAGTTATCAGACTCTTTAAAGATTTTATATTCTTGCTTATATATAAAATAATGAGTATTGATTTGATTGCAATTCCTCTTCTTTGTACGATGAATTGTATAATAGATGTTTTCTTGTTTGCTAAATAATTTTTTCCCTATTCATAAGTAAACAACCATTCATA
The DNA here is from genome assembly GCF_016802725.1 of Solenopsis invicta. Taxonomy (NCBI): domain Eukaryota; kingdom Metazoa; phylum Arthropoda; class Insecta; order Hymenoptera; family Formicidae; genus Solenopsis; species Solenopsis invicta. The sequence continues at coordinate 25,602,917 of NC_052679.1, forward strand.
CGTGTAATACGAGAATAGCAGGCATCAAATACAGGCTCATTCAAGAATGAATTATTCGTTGGAGATGAAAGAGCAGGCATATAAGTGCTTCTTTATTTACGGGAGGCCATCAAGAAATAGCGGCGCGCGCGTAAAAATAAACCATCCGAATTGTCGAGGTCGTGACAGTGTCCGTTGTTGAACGGCCACGGGCCTCGTTTGCCATTTCTTTTCGTCGCATAGCAATGCGAGGTGACGATGTTAATCGCGCGAGCCGGAGACAGGTCGTTAGGCACATTCGCGTGGCCGGAATCTGGATAAACGTTGCTGTCGAAACTGTGAATGAACGAGCGAATGAATTAAACACGGGCGCTTTGTCGCAACAAGCTCGAGTGAGCTAACGAAGCTTGTGACGCGCGCGAACGTACCTACACGCCGCGTCGCTTCCGCGCTGAAACGCCGCGCGCCGCGCGACATTTTATAAATAAGCGCGCGGCACACGTGTCGCACGCTCGCCGTTAAGAGCGAGACAAAAGAGAAACTGTCACGATGAGTTAGTCAATGTTTAGCTTAGTTTCTGGCCCAATTATCAAATCCATGCGAGGAGACGCCAACACTTTCGCAACATTGGCGATCCTGTGTAAACGTTGTTTCGAACTCGTCCAAAAGATTTCGAGGATAAATTCTTTGGCTTATTCATGCGCGCACAGAGTTGCACACAACAAATCGTAGCAAATGAAGACGAACGACCGATATCTTTACTTTTGCGTAGCGTTATATTTAACTCTGAGTAAACAAAGCTTCGAACAGAAAGTTAAACAAAAATCCGAGGCAATTATTTTTATTATTCCAGAATGTTTTATCAATATTCTTATTGTAACTTTCTTATACCCTGACAACAAAATGTTTTCAATTGATTGCATAACCAAGAAGATCCTGCTTCTTTTACTTCATTAACATTTCTATCCATTTATACATTTTCCTCCATGTTTAATTGCACAGTTACTCCCGAGGGGAAATTCACAGCCGGCATTGGTGTACAAAATTTCGGCAGTGGACTGCCGAAAAAAGTAAGCAGTGACCTATAATATTGACGGCATTGTCGTCAGTGGTTGGGGAGTGGTGAGCTCACTTCAGAGTCGGTTTTTCGATCATGGGGTTGAGCACAAAAATTTTTGAATACTTCGGGAAAGCTTTAGAATTCTTGTGCAGGCATTGGCGTATGATAATGGGCACGCGGTAGTGTTCATAATTGCATGGCATTGCCTTAATTTTAATATAGGATTGACGGCATTGTAGGCATTGACTAACAATAAGCATTGTCGGCAGTGTACAAAAATGTCGGCAGTGTTTTACAGCAATGCCAAAAATCGGCATTGGTGTACAAAATTTTGGGTTGTGAATTCCCCCTCGGTTACTCCTATACCATATTATTTTTCTGTAAAAATCAATTTTACATTTTTCGTTCATAAAAATTTTACTACAATACACTGCTCAGTCCTAGCGCACATGGTGAATGCTCCAAGTCTGTAAGTTAACCTGCCAGACAACAAGGTGGATCTACTAGATCTATTGAAGCATCAATTATAAATTTTGAATTATTGTCATTAAAATAAGCTTAGTATTCATTTTTTAATACAAGTTCTGTCACTATGACTCTTTGAAATTAGTATGCTTCAGTCAAGATAAATTAAATGAGTTAAATCTCACAGATCTAGCATCAGTAACTGTTTTACGGAGTTTTATGTCAGGAGGGTTAAATACCAGAGGTTGCGATGCGTCGTAAAATTTAAATTCGCACTTGACATTATAATTTCTCTTTCGCCCAAATATTTAAAATAAAAAAATAATTGCCTCAGTTTTTTACTTATCCTCGTATAATCGATCTAAATTGAAATGAGATAGCGTGAAGAAGTACAATACAACAATAGCGTTGAAAAATAATCAAGCGAACAATATCGAGCGTATCGTTACGCGTCATCAGGCACGTTCACGAGATCCTAACGTCCTAACAGGTTTGCAGCAGTCAAGCCGATCGTGCATCTCGAGGGGAAAGTCCCTTCGCGCGTCGGAGACATCCGATAGCGGGATTCGTGAACGCTCAGAGATAAGGGATGTTTACACTGACGTCCGAGAAATGCAGCCTACGTGTAAACACGCGCCGCCGCCGCCGCCGCCGCCGCCGCCGCCGCCGCCGCCGCCGCCGTCGCCGCGCTGCAGTGATTCGTGAGAGATCTTCTTTAAGTGGGTGTAATCGAGGAACCTTTCGAGGCAACCTGACCCATAAAACTTAACGGGTACGACGTACGTGTGTATAGATCGACTATCGGGTATCGAGCCCAGATAAGGGAGTAAATGAGCGGGTCGGGTAAATCAAGGGAATCTCGTGGCGCCATTGATCTCGGCGCGAGCGCGAAAGCCAGGCTATCGTCGTTTCACGGCGAATCTCCGCACACGCGAACCGATTATGCACGTTGAAATCATAATAGTTCGGCGAATATCGATTCGTAAAGTCTAATCGGTTCGCTAAAGAGGCTGAGCATCGATCACGAGTTTTATCGAGATTAATATTCGTCCATATTAATTCATCCATATTAATTTTGTCGGCTGTATCACTACTACGGTACTGGAGGATAATTACGTTTCATTAATTTGGGGAAAATCGTAAAAGGAACGCACGCGTGGTTGCAAAATTGGTTACAAAACGCAATTCTCTCTCTCTCTCTCTCTCTCTCTCTCTCTCTCTCTCTTTCTTTCTCTCACATTCGCGTGGAAATATTTTATAGCTTGTTAAAATATTTCGTCGTTTTATCAACGAGGATTTTTAAACAGCGGCACGTTGTACGCTTAAGAAATTCATAGCGCCGACAGAAATTTTGGCCACGATCGTGTTAATTAAATTAAAACTCATTACCCAGCAAACCCTAGTAATTTACATTTGGTGTGCTATTACACCGAGGTTTCTAATTAAAATAAACATAGCTTCGTTTGCTAAGTTCATCGCATGGTACTAGGACGGATGCGGCCCTGCGAGGAGGAAAAGCTTGACAATCCGGGGAGACGTTTGCCAAATTACACCTGTCCCGAGAGACACCTGCATCGATGTTTCTAGGTAAACCGTGACTCAGGGAGACCTTTCTCCTCTTTATTGTCTGCATCTCTGCCATTTTTTCTCCTTTCAATAATTTGCTCTGCTTTAACAATACTGTCTGACACTCTACAGTTCAAAGAACTTGTCATATCAATGTACGTTTATTTAGAAAAAAAATCTACTTTTTTAAATATTTTTAAGAATCTCTTTCTGTAACGACTAGTGTGTAACTGAGCGTAATTATCTGTATGAGGAATAAAAAGAAATTTGGGCTTTGCCCTGCCACTGGAAAGAAACTCAAGTTTTATCTATCTGCTACATCTCTATATTAGTACATGATATAATTGGATGAAACATGTAAAAACATGCAAAATGTAACTTTACTTTTCATGATAACTTCTAAACTGGAATTAGTCTGGAAAATTGCAACATCAATATCTTCTTTCATCACCATGCAATGTAACGAACGATCCAATAGTTTACGTGCCGCACAAAGTTCGTATCACGTTTCTTATCCGTAATTGGTCACCCAATTACACAAATTGAGCCTCGCTCCTGACAGACGGACGGACGAACTGTTTATTAAAAAGATTAACATCCATATAACCGATACGAATCGTTAATTGCATGGAAATCAGTTTCGATGGAATAAGTGGAAGGAATCTTGTGTAACAGCAACAAAATTTATTTCGCCGGCTCGATAATTCTTTTACCGCCTCGACGACTTCCGGCGCGCGATCCATATGCATCACGCACGTGCGTGTGCGTATGCGTATACGCGTACGTGTACGCGGTTCCCCCTTGCCTGGCGGCGGAGGTGCGCGTCTCCGCGAATGCTCGCCTTGAACCTGCCGGGCGAAGAAGTTTCACGAGAAACTGGAACCAACGATACGGCCTGATACGCTCCCTGCGCACGGCTTTATGCACAACAACGGCGACCGGTACATCTCTCCTCGCGTGCCTCTCCCGCGGAATAAACCTTTCCTTCTTCCACGATACCCTCTCGTGCCCTAGACTTGCTGCACTCAAGGAAAAGGCTACTAAACTTTTCCTCTCACCTTGCGCTAATCGAACAATCTACAATAGCAAAGTAAATCAAATATCGCGACGCATTGTAAGTGCGACAAATCTAGATTAAGAGACATCTTTATTTCTTAAGGTAAATCAATAAATATTGGGATGTTACTTAAATTTGTTAGATCTTTTTACCTTTGTTTCAATGAAACACCGCTCGACAAGTATGTCACTGTGTCATTAAAAAAAAAAAAAGATAAAAAAAGCTGAATGAACTTAGGAATTGTAAAGGTGGAACTTAAAAAAAATTAGAATTTGACGACGAATCAAATAAATTTAACTCGTTTCGTTCTAACTGAATTTTAGTCTCCAATGCGCAATCTGATATAGACTTATAGATGCGTATCGACACTTTCTTCGTTTTCTCTTAATGTTTGAAAAGACGAAGCTAACTAAATCGATCATACCGTGCATATAGAAGGTTCAACAAAAATATCCGATCGTCTAGACAGACAGCGATTGAAAATTCATTGACATTTCAGCAGGATGACATAAAATACAAAATTCAAAAAGTACAGTGTAAAGATACGCTGTGTTAATCATTTCTTGATAGAAGAGCAATTTTGCTACAAATATTTTTACGTATCATCTAATGTACGCTACTATATGCAAGCGAGTGTAATCTTCTATCGACGACGGAAAAAATGTCTCGAGCGACTGAATGACGAATTAATCGAGCAGATCGCAAAATAAATCTACAATTCCATTCAGTTTCTTGCCGGAGTAAAAGTAGATCGTGATCGTACAGAGCTCTTGCTGATACTCTAAATGATTCGCACGTGCGCCGGTTACGTCGCGCGTCGCACCGACGCTTACTTTATATACCCTGTAACTAACTAGGGAAACACCGTGCGACGTACGTGCCGCACGCTAATCCCGTTCTAGTCGCGCTAGCGGAAAGCCGCTGGAAAGACAGCCCGCGGCTGTCTTGCTTCAAACGAGAAACGACTATGTTGCAAAAACAAGAGCAGAATCGCCCTGCATCGAACAGCAGGACTATTATTATTGTACGCGTTTAATTGTAAGGAGTGTTCCGGAAACTAGAGATAGCCGCGTCTCGCCGTTGATACCAAATAACATAATCTCGTACATGTTATCTATAACGGCTCTGCATCCAATGATAATCTATCCTCGCGGTTAGGTCCTCCCACTCCTCCCACGTATAAATTATATCACAAAATCAGAGTCGAGTACATATACTTCGATAAATATACATTGAAAATAGTTTTTTCTCCGTGAAAACGTGGCTGAGTGTCATTGCTTTTAATTTGCGAAATCTAAAAATTAAATATTGCGAAAGTATAAGGTGTCTTATACTTTCGCAATATTTAATTCAAAGTTGTATTAACAAATTACAACTTTGAAAACACACTTAACAGCATGGGGATAAGGTCCGTCATTTAATACGCGATATTAAATCATAGCGTAAGATTCAACTTGAAGAAATTCATAATTGAAATCTCGCGAAGCATTTCGTAAAGTTAAAAAATATTCATCAAAAAATGATCGTTTCGAGGCCCTGAAAGAGAGGTAAGGTGCGAATTCGCTTTTGTCGCGAGGCGATCAAGGTTCTTCTTATCCTACCGAGAAGCCCGGCGATAAGATAAGGCCACCGACGGTGTTCGTACTTCCGATCGTGCTTTAAACGCTTTGTCCGCGTTTCGATATTCTTCATCGAGCTACTCGCGATTAATTTTTTTCCTTACTTCGCATCGCAAATCTAAGGCGATAAATATTTCTTTTTTACGACGACATTAACGCGCGATATCAATGCGCGAAGCTATCGCGACGAAGCTCGCACGCTGGCACGTCATCTTCGTAACTGTCTTAAAACGTACGTACACGTGCTCCAGATCGCGACGTTTTGCAACGATTGCACATTTCGAAAACTCGGTTAGATTGGTTAAGCTATCCGATGCGTCATCGCTCGCCTCGCGATAACGCTGTGTATTTTTCTTCCAAGCAAATTTGAAACAACGTCTTGCGCGCATGTACGCGTAATCTCAGTGAGCAGCCGGTGCAAATATTTGAATGATGTAATAACCAACGTTATACCTGGCGAATTTTAGAAGGAGAACGCGTCAAGGTTGCGCCTTGCGAAGATTATCAGAGCTGTTCGTTTTGCTCTTGAGAACAACAAATTAGAACTTATCTTTACGTATCATTATTAAATACAGAATTCGAATTTAAAAGCTGTAGAATTTATAGTAACGCAAAAATTTGTAATTGTAGCCTCTTTTATGCATTATTAAATATTTGTTAATTGTAATTATATCGTCTGTGATAATTCCGATCCCAGACAATTTTCAAGAAAAAGTGCATAATCTCTACCTTAGAAGAAAAATCAAAGTTCATTCAGAAAAATAATTCGAGATCTACAGAACAATGCTGTAATACTGAAGCAATATTTAATGGATGAGACAACGTCTGGGTTTTCCGAAGTTACAAAGTTACACGTATGCTAAGGAGCTCAGTCAAGTGTCGCAAACTAGTCAAAGCAACTCGGCGATACATAAACGCGAGTTTTCTTATCCGCATTACATATCACGATAATAATCTTGCAAGATGATACAAGCTGTACTTAGCTCAATTAAAAGCAAATTCGCTCAGAGAGATCCGCTTACAGGTCTTGGGCTGGTATTACATTTGTTATAAAATGAATTTTTCATGCGTGTTGATTGGTTGTAGGACAGAGAAATTCCCGAGTCCCTAGAAATTTTCTATCTTGCAGCCAACCATCATGCTTGAAAAATTTATCATATAACAAAATTTATCATGTAATAGTAGACCTTAGAGTGAATAAAAAATACTTAAACGCCACACTTGGAAACTTTTCAATTCAATGTCCTGTATAAAAGTTTGTGAATAGTGAGTGAGAAAGCGTCGTATGAAGCTTCCATTAAGGCAGAACTTTGCGAGGTGATGGTCAATCAGAAATTATACGAACGATAGTGTGCTTAAACGCGTATGTTAAATGGGATTGTCGAGCACAAAAAGAAAGCTGGTTTCGCGAGCAAAGTAGCATCGTCATTCGTACGAATGTAGCAGGGTGGAACGCTTATGTTAATGAGTCCGTGCGATTACCAGACGGGGACGGTGAACGTAGATGATGTCGAGGTGATAGAGACGTCCAGACCGGATACGAAGAAGGCCGAGGAGAAGTACCGGATAATCGTAGTCATGCACATACCAGGTATCGACGTTCTTAACCCCTGACTACTTTTCAACTTTTCCTGGCAGGACGAGCCCCGACGAAGAAGGAAGTCGCGAACGGAACGTGCACGCACACCTGCGCCAGGGGCACCTCCCACCTGCGGGGCACCTGAGACACCGAGATACCGCGCGGACGCGAAGACGACTTTTCGACACACCTGACAGACGGCGACAGACACTCGAGTATCTGCAGTGTAAAACCGATAATCGTCTCTCTCTTCAATCTCGTGCGCGCGGTTTTCCATCCAAGAAAACGACTGATATTCGCAGCAAGTTCTATTTTCGCGAGAAATAAATGGGAGTTTTTATTACATGTCTTGTTATAAACGCGTTATACGAATGAGTGAATTTTGCCGAATCGATTAGTCGATTTTAACATTAGAAACATAATTTTTTTTTTAACGAAAATCTGCATTGAAAATTGCAATTCGGCAATTATGGAAAAATGGTGACTTTTGGCAAATCATTATAGACTTTGCAAGCTATATTGTATTATTCTCAACCACATTGCGCGGAGCCAACTGTGCAACGGTGACCAGGAAGATCCTAGCCAAGGTAACGGATTCTCGGGGTATACTGTTACTACGCCTGAGAGAACGTACTAGTGAGCGACTACCGGACGATTGGCATGGAACGAAGTATCGAGCCGTAAAACAATTGTCTAAAAATACCCACGGTAGAAAAAAAACTCGTCGGCCCGTGACCGAGTCACGGAATAATCTCGAACCAATCGAAGACAAGCCGTGAATAATCTCAACATAACATTGCCCGAAAGTCTTCTATCCGCCAACTCTTCCAATTTACTCCTTCGTTTAAGAGATGCGTGTCGCAATCGCAATATTTTTTTCCGACGGTAAATTTAATAAATATTAAAATAATCACACATGTATAAATACTTACTTAAAAATCATTTTAGAAACATTAAACAGCATATATTATTTTGATCGTTAAGAAATATTATCGCATGTTAGTTTATTAGACAAAAAGTGGAAAGGTGCAAATGTGACCACGCATCTTTCCACTTTTTATCTAGTAATTTATACAATGTAATGCTATTGTGTTCTTATATGAAATTATAGATCATAATATGATTCAGAAGAAAAGGTACAAAAAGAATGAATGGTCAATGAATGTGCCAACTCTTTGACACTGTTCTTGACCGATAGTATTGATTACGTACTGAAAGATTCTTTTATCGGCAGTTAGTATTCTCTCGCTCGTTGGCAAGCTCGAGGCAACATGCGGAAAAAGAACGTTGACACGTAAAAAGTTTATCGTTGATTGGAAAACAATTTTGTACGAATATTGAAGCATGTCGCGATTATCGACGACACGAGGCACAACTAAGGACAGCGAATAAGCGGTGGCAAGAGCTAAGCTTCGCGGGAGATTTCTTCGGCCACGCGATACAGTTTTTCGTAAAACCTCGCGTGACTACCCGGTAACCCTCCCCTTTTCCCTCCTCCACCCTTCCTCGCGCGAGGCCGAGAAAAAGTTTACATACGCCTTCACGCAAAGTTCCACCCTGACTGGCGGTGAGACGCACGTGCGAGTGTTCTTTCGCGTGACGGTGGACTGTTATGGCCGGTATGACGACAGATTACCTATTTATATCATTGTACAGGAGGTCTTAGAAACTTTACGTTACAACAAAGCATAGAAATAAAATAAAAAAAAAATATTAACAAGAATTTAAATGATTCAAAGAAAACTAAATGTAAAGGCGACCCCGTTGACTTAATCCTAACTTTGAAATACAAATAAACGATAAAGACCTTTGAAATATTGCTTAAATCTAATTGTAAAATACTTGAGTATAATTTTAATTTAAAAATTTGAGCAAATGTGACGATCAGAGATATTCTCGTTACGTAGCAGTTAATTTTAAATTATAAAAAAATCAATAATATAAAAGAAATGTGCGATTTCAGATAAATCTTGTATAATTCTATTCCTTCCTCCACAGCAATCCGCGAAATTGCTTTACGAAATATCAAAGATCTTTTCTCTGGAGAGAAATAAGCGGAAACACTCGGCGCTTTCTCGATGTAGAGCGAGATATCAGCGACGTATGTATTTATTTTCACGTATGATCGAGTATGCAAATTATTCCTTCTGTCGTAATTTTGACGTTTATGACGCATTCATTACAGTAGCCACGGCAAGGAAGCACTATTAACCGCATCGATCTTATGAAAATCATGCTTGTCGAACGCGACGGAAAATTTATTGGCGGCTAGAACGCAACATTGATTTTATACGCTAAAATCGTTGAATTATGCTTCTTCCAGCGTTCAGTAACCATCTTTGCAATTTGCAATGCGATAATTAAAATAATTATATCTGCCGGAAGAGTGCTTCGAGAAAATCATAATGCAAATCGTTTAAAATTAACTGTTTTGGAATCATTTTACTAGGTCGATAGTAAAATCTTGTTCGTATCTTTAACAACGTGGGATGAGAAAATCACGATTTTTAGAAAGGTAAATGATCAAATTTAATTTAGTTTGACAATGCGAGAGATGTCACATTTACGTGTGATAGAGAGAATAACCTTGAAAACAATTATATCTTATGGGTTATCGTTATATTTTATGGTCTATCGTCTTATGTGCCTATCATCAGTTTCCGTTAAATTTTATATGTATGTATGTATGTATGTATGTGTATATATATATATATATATATATATATATATATATATATAGAGAGAGAGAGAGAGAGAGAGAGAGAGAAAGAGAATCAAAGCGTTGTAATACGTTTTAATGTTCTTGATCGTCAAGTATATAAAGTTTATAAAAAAATATAAGAACTGTATAGTTTAAACTAGATAAAATATCAAGTAATATGCATATAAATATATAGAAATTATTAAATAATTTGTTATGTAATAATATAAAAATTCAACATTTTTTTATGTTAAATTACGATCGAAAAAATGATGATTTATTACAACAGCTTTCATCGCCTCTCCAAACTCTGAAACGAGAATTCTAGTCGCAAATCTTATTATCCTCCGCTTCCGCTTCCACTTCCGTAATGCGCAAATTCGACATTTTGGGCAATTTGGGCAATTTACCTGTTGTAATAGTGCGACGGGAAAGGCTGGCAGTTGAAGAAGGGGTCATTGTGCAAATGCGGTTGTCCAGGTACGCCGGCGGCGGGTCCCTGGGGATGCGCGTGCGGACCCATCGGACCGGTAGGCCCGGGACCGCACATCCCGGGCGCGGCCTGAGGCTGCATCCCGGCCGGACCCATCATGCCAGCCGGGCCCATTCCGGGATGCGGCGGGGGCGCCGCTGGATGATGCGGCGAGCCAACCCCCATGTGGGGGCCGGGGTGATGAGGATGGGGCGAGGGTCCGCCGCCCCCCATATGCGGGTGAGGCGTGTGAGGCGAACCGCTCATCATTCCGTGGGGCGGCATCGGATGGGGACTCGGCGAGGCGCCGTTGAGATGAGGCGCCGCGCTGACCCCGCCGTGCGGGGTCGGTGGACCGCCGTGCGTCGGCGTTGTCGCCGGCTGCGGCGGCGGCAGGCTCGGTGGTCCGCCTGGGCCTGTGCCCGCGAGTGGCGGTAACGGGCCGTTCGCCATGTTGTTGAGCTGCGTGAGCGATGCCGCCGCCGACGCCATCGCCTGTAGGGGATTCGTGGCGCCGCTCGTCGTGTTGATGCCTACGAGGGCGTTGTTGTTGCCGAGATGGTGATTGTTGTTGACGGCGTTGCTGGAGTTGACAACACCGCCGCCGACACCGACACCGACACCGAGCGCGTTGTTGTTATTGCTGATGCTGTGGTGGTGGTTGTGGTTGTTGTGGTGATGATGGTGCTGGTGGTGGTGGTGGTGGTGGTGGTGATGATGGTTGGGATTGACGTTGCTGTTGCTGCTGCTGTTGGCGACGACGATGCCGCCGCCAAGGGATTGCAAGGACGGCGGCAGCGGTGGCGAGCCGGCGGGGGGCGCTGCCGGGCCCCCGAGGCACCGGCCCGACGGACCGGGGGCGGTTACGCTGCTGGGTGCTACCGGCACGCCGGCGTGGAGTGGGATTCCACCTGGAGGGCGCTGTGCCACGCTCACCGCCGGCATCACTCCCCCTCCTCCACTCGGCGCTCTTCACCCTCTCCTTCTCGAACTCCCGCTGGGCGCTTTGGACTAGACGACGATCAAACGTGTTCCTTCTTTTCTCTCCCTCTCTCCCTCTTCACTTTCTCCTTTCCTTCTACTTTCTTTTTCCCGCTTTCGTACACACACTCACACGCGCGATATCTCACTCTCTCTTTCTCTTCCACTTGTTCCTCTCACTATCCTCCTATCTTTTAAATTCTTCAATCTTATCCTAGCTCGGCCGACGACAAAAGTTTAAAGACACACGTGCGGCACGTCAACAACAACAACACGCGCAAACCATCTCGGACGGATGTTTTGCACCTTTCGTCGACATGTGTCTGCGTGTCAACTTGATTTCAGTCTTGTGAGAGATCGCCTTAGAATCCATTACATTTTTGAAATTCTCCCATTCACAAAATAACGGACCAACGACGATTTCTCTGTCACTGAACGATCACTGCGACAGAAGGGACGTTAGGGACGTTACGTATCACTGCACTTCGTAGGAGTAGCATTCGTCATACACGAGGGGAATTCGCGCGCGTTATCCGAGGGTGCACAACCGGACGGAAGGTAGACGTGGCAGACTCGTTGCGTTACACATTAAAACGCGATCTCACCTCACTATTCTCCTATGTCGAAGCTTTGAATGATCCCGATGAACAATTTTTCTCACACAATCACGCGAAGAAATATCTTTCACATATTATTCTATCCTGCGAAGAACAGCCACCTCTTTCTTTTCTATTCTCGTCTTTGCGGAAGCTGGGTGAAAAACGGCAGCGACGAATCTCTCTCTCTTTTTCTCTCTCTTGACGCGAGTAGGACTCAGCCGCTCTTACTTGACAAGTACATGTGCGAGCGAGCAGCTCCGTACTTTTGTTTATACGTCGAAAGATGAATATAGTGGGCGAATACACTCCGATCGCGTGTTCTGAAACGCGCGGTTACGACATGCTCGGCACGCAATCACCCGGCGGTCACGATAAGAGGGTGAGGAGGGATGGGGGGGGGGGAGGGAGGGAAAAGTTAATGCCACTAGGCAACGACAACGCGTCCGCTACGGCACGTGGCCGTTACGTCGTGTCGCGACTCGATGTCGCGGCGCGCGACAGCGGCAGCCGCAGCGGCAACAACAGAAGCAGCAGCACCTACGTTGCGGATCAGCGCCACTCGCCACCAGCCGGCCATCCTCGCCGACCCGAGGACGACAGAGAGAGAGAGAGAGAGAAAAGAGACAGATCACCCTCCTCCTCTTACTATTTTTCCGGCACCTACACGCGGCACGCCGCTACCCAACACACCGCGCCGGCTGCTGCTCCCGCGGGATGATCCTTCGCATTCTCCCTTCTTCTCTTCTCTTCTTCTCCCCTCAGTCGCCGCTCGGCGACCCGAAAACCAAACCGGCGCGAGCACGCCGCTGCTCCTCCCCGACCGACCGCGTCACGCGTCCCGGCATTCTCGTTCGCGCGGCGCGCGCGGCCGCGACGACGACGATGACGACGAATTCGAAAACTTACGACCACACGACACACACTTGGACGGATCAAGACCTTGAGTCGTACGCGCCGTTTCCTCAACTCTGTTGATTCGCTCGATTCCGCCGTTCCCCCGGCTCTTTGTTTACCAGCTCTCGACGGATGTTGTACAAAACGCGGGCTCCGAATTCTTCAGCGAAAGACGTCGCGCGCGCGCGCGCGAACAACAAGGCGCTTTCTCTCTCTCTCTCTGTCTCTTTCTTTCTCTTTCTCTCTCGATCACCAAATCACTTGTCTCGATGCGACGATAATTCACGGTAAACGTGCTCGGTAAACACTAGCGACGTTAACACTGTAAACGTAACACACGATCGACACGGACAAAGAAAGACAGAACGACGAACGCGTTGCCGCCGCGTTGCGCGTTACCACGACGACGACGCACGGCACGAGCGGCAAAGAAACGAAATACCAAACTCCACGAAGGCGCTCGCGTTACTGAGGAGCGGCGGGCGCGACGGCGCAGCGGTCGGCTCTCTTCGGCTGCTGTCGAGGACGCTGCGAGCGGCGTGGCGAGTGGCGTGGCGAGTAGCGGGGCAAGGCGACGGCGGCAAGCGGTGGCAAGAGACGGAGTGGAGAGGGGTGAGGGAGAAGCGCGGTGTGAGCGCGGCAGAGCGACCAGCAGCGTGGTGGCGAGTGGGTTGGAAGGGGACGGAAGATCGTGGGACCGCCGGTTCGGGTGGTGGATCGGAACGGAGTTAGAGGGGAGCATGCCGGGCGGCGTGGCGGCGGCGGCGGCGGCGGCGGCGGCGGCGGCGGCGGCGGCGGCGGTGGTGGTGGTGGTGGCGGTGGTGGCGGTGGTGGCGGCGGTGGCGGCGGCGGCGGCGGCGGCGGCGGCGGCGGCGGCGGCAGCGCCGGTGAGGGAACCTCACATACACGATGCTCGCCGCGCCGCCGCCACCGCCGCCGCGCGAGAATGAAAGAGAGGTGGAGAGGAGGGGTGCCACGTGAGCGCCCGACGCGACGCCCGGCGTCCACGCAAACGGACACGGTTCTAACCTCACGTGTCATGTGTGCCCGGCGAACCCTTTCGAGGATTTCGGGAACTCGAGAGAGCGGCGCAAGCTGTTCTTCCACTTGCGAACACGGACCGAACTTTGATAACGCTGATATGAAATTTCTGGGGATAGGAAATATCTAGGAAATATCGTGCTACGCTACGCGAGTTTGTGTTTCAAATTAATTTACAGGAGGTTGATAAATTTGACTGAAATTCCGTGCTTGAGTGCTATAATTTTTCTTTGCCTTTCTTTATAGAAACAAACAATATTCTTGTTTTAAGAATATGTTCGTTTTCAAAATGTTAAATATTTAAATAAAATTATCTAGAGTTAAACAGACATAACTCGCTTACGTGAAAAAATTTTACTTTATAATTTTATCAAGAAAAATATATTCTCATTAATAATTTTCATGAGAGTCGAGAGGAAAAAAACATGTAATAAAAAATAATAACTTCAAGTAAAAAATTAAAATTTTTTTAATATTGTTATTATCAAAACAATCATATTGTACTCTTTAGATGACTGTTATAATATTGAAACAAAATATATAATATTTTGTTGGAATTCAAAATTATCAAACTCTTTAAAAAAGATTAATTTATATTTAAGCAAAATTGTCATTGTTTCGTATAGTCATATATTTCACAAGAGTATAATTTCTTGTTTATGTACGAAGAAATATGATTGTTAAATATATCAATTTAACAATGTTTCATTAACAATACTATTTTTTCTTCAAGTTAAATAATTGTTTAATCCAGAGTATCGTATCTTATGTTCATCGGATCGCGTGTGATCCGACTTCCTCGTAACATGATACCTCTAAAGATTACACGGATACATCTTTTTTTCTTTTTCAATCATACATAGAGAGAATTCTCATATCGCGAGATATAGAGCCATTTCCCGAGCAACGTCGCGAGTTGCATTTAACGCGGCCGTGTTTAGGAAATTCGAACGTATGTGCGCGCGTAACGAGATCCGGAAACGCCAGTGTCCGATTCCGTTTGGTAAATTATTGCTCGTGAAGGAGGAAGTCGGTATCTACGGCCAAAGTCGGCGGTAGGATACCAAGTTTCACTTTCCGTGCGATTCGAATCGCTCGACTTCTCCCAACTCTCCCCTTTCCGCCCTCCGTTTTCTACCTTCTCGTAAGGATTGATTCGAGGGTGTCCGCTAGGATCACCGTAGTCCGGAAATCCGATTCATCGTAATCGGGGTCAAGTTGAACGTATTTGTACGGCGCGGAGGAAGAAGAATCACCCTTCGCCGTCTTGACGTGCACCAACGTACCGAATTGACCAATCGATCGACGAGCGTAAACACCCGCGCAACTGCGCACGCTTACCCGAAAATTCATCACTATTCTAACATTGTCTCATGTGCATATCTTTCGAATGATATTGGAATAGAGAAAAATAATGAAGGAAAAAATTCTAATTGTATAAGCGACTTTTTCACGTGTATCTCGCCACGCTTTCGAAAATTCACATGCAATAAAATGTCTTGTTACATAAAATTCTTTTTACGTAATTCATGTGATTGAATTTAATATTTTTATTTAATTAACTGCCTAAATAATAGTCCAGAATCATTTTCTTTTAGTTAAAAATTAAACTTGTCGGAAATATATTTTTTAAATAATAATTTTTAGAAACTAGGCGGATTGAAACAAAGTTAATCCCACCATGATACATGCGGTTTCGTATTCGATGCGCGAGATAAAGATTTAATGTAGAAATCCGCTGATTTGCGGTAGGAAAATCGCATTTTAGAGCAGGTAAGCATCAGATATTTTCCCGATAGAGTGAAAAATTTTCGTCGCTACTGACAAGCCGTGTCATCCGCAAGCGAGAAGGTTATTCTCTCGAAAACATGGATCGATTTCCGCAGCCGTGCACAATCTCGATTTCTTTTTTCCGTGATTACCATGAGGAAAATCTTACGAATAACAAACTGAATGTTGATTCACGTGCAGCGACAAAATGAAATAAACAAATTCAATATTTACAGTACTAACACGTCAAAGTTAGTGCGATATAAAATCGTAACAAAATTCTTGAGATTTGAATATTGATTTAGTGCGTTGCATATGTAACATGTAACAACAGTCCTTAAATATGTTTTTTTGTATTAAATTTATAACGAGCATCTATAAAATTTTAATAAAACATAAATACTTCCTTTATGCGTACAATGTCAAATTTAATTAATTTTTCTACAATTTTTTGACAAATTTGAAGCTCTCTTTCCGTATTTTCAAAATATTTCGATAAAAATCATTTTTCTCTTATCTTACTAATTTTTATTAGGAAATCGTGCATTCTGGAGTTAATGAGAATTACTTGAAAATAATTCGATTATTGTCCAATGTTCACAAGAAAGTTGGTATATTAAATAAAAAAGAATTTACAATTGTGATGTCAAGTAAAATAACGAGAATCTTATCACTGCGAACAAACAAGGTCAGACATCCAATATTCCAATCAACGATAGTAAAAGTTCGTTGGCTTGTTTTGCGATGGATAGATTTAAAATAAATACAAATTCATTAATTAATAATCGCAAAAAATATCGGCGGATTTTAAGTCCGCGAAGTTTAGTGACTCGGCAAGTACTAACGTAAGCCTCATCCACGACAATCGTTCTCTATACCGTTTTTTCTGAACGCTGTGCCAAAAGAACCGTGGCAGCTTACTAACTGGATTACCGATGAAGTAATTTCGGATTAAAAAGTAATCGACTCACCGCATCGCCGTTCTCGTGGCTGCGGGTTATGAGAATAGCGAATCATCGTTCAGCAGACAGCAAATTAAGGTAGATGAAGAAAGATAGAGAAAAGACGGAAAATTGTAAAAACCCGTAGAGATTCAAATGCCGCTGGAATTATTCGATTACATTTCTTCTGTTTCGCCATCTAACACGTGACTTAATGCTTATTGTCAATAAACAATTAATTCGTTTCGCAAAAAGTAAGATAGAGAGGACAATGAACAATGAAAATAACATGGAATTATACATTAATTAAGAATATATAGCAAAAGAATTCTCTTTCTCTCTTTCTATTTTAAAAAAATATGTAATTACTATATATTTCACAATCTCAAAAATGGATCTAAAAATTTAACTACAGATCTAAAAATGATTTATTGGATCATCAAATTAATTATAAAAGATATCCAAGCTGATTGCTAAAGTGTCAAAATTTTTGCAGCACTGTTTCTCACGCTTGAGCGTCCTTCATAATTATTTCGATGATCCAACAAAATTATTTTTAAATCTGTATCTAGCAAAATTTTTAAATACTTCAGCAAAACCGTTCTTTACGTATAGACTTAAATTTTTGAAATGGCACGCTATACGACACGCGATTGAGCAAGTTCGAAACAGTATAAAGTCAACAACGAGGCCTGGCGATCTAAGTCGATCGGGGAGTAAAGACTCAAGTAACTCGGTGCCTGGTTACGTAGGTAGAGTTTGAGATAAGAGGTATCATTGTCCGTACGGAGAGGCCGCAAGTCGACCGCTTACAAAGCGCTGGGGAAATTCCGGATATCTTCCACCGTTTAACGGAAAATACGCTAGTACGAAGTAATCCTTTTTGACCTTCACCTTCTCGACTTAAAGTTTGTTCGCTCATTGTTGAAGAGAGAAGAAGAAAAAAAGACGAAAAAACACCATTGATATATTTAACATGTATTTAACTGCCCTCGGCAAAACGTATCAGCGTCAAAAATAGAATGACTCGGTATTCAGGCATAAAACACGATCACAAGCGTTCTTTTTTCCAAAGTCAGAATCGCGCCAGTCTAGAACCCGTTACCATAATAACATTCTACTTCTCCATCCCGAGTTCATCGAACTTGTGCGTTTCCTCGCTGATTTTCTTTCGTTCACTACAAGCTGCTTCGTGATCTTCAACAATTAGTTAAAAAAAAATTAATAAAACGTTTTGACATTATAATCTTTAATTCTTCAAAGGGTAACAACTTTGAGATCTCGCTATTTTTTTTATTTTTTATTTTAGCAGTCGCTAAATAAGAGAGTGAATGAGATAACGCTTGCAAAATTCAAATGAAATGTTTTAAACACAGTGATGTTTCTAATCTATGCATCACGTACGGCTTACGGATAGTTCGTGTGGCTGTATTGGAAGAAAGAACCGGTGCTTGGTGCCTGGACGGACTATACCAAGAATTCTCCAGGACCATTAATCTGTTTCACTGTGACACTCTGGGTCTTCTCTCCCCCAACTTTCCCTTTTGTCCCCCCCCCCCTCCTCTCATCCTCGCACCCCCGTCGTTCAGTCTTGATTGTATTCGAGACAGGTAGGCATACCTAACCCAGGTCTGTCTTGACCCAAGAAAAGCAAACGACATTCTTGAACGACGATTTGTAATGGATCGAGCAGTTTTAATACGATATTACCGATATCTAGTATCTATTTACTAGTTATTTTACACGAACACGAGAGAAACTGAAGGGTGTGCCAATAAAAATAACGACAAATAGCAATAGAGAGAGAAAGACATATACATATGTCATCGATCGCACCGATTTCCAGTGGATTCGTCGAATAGCGGCGAATGGCACCTGTTTCAGCCGGGTTCACAAAAACGGGTTACACTTCGCTCGAAAGGGGATTCTTTCTCCTTACGATAGATCGACTGCTCGGTGGATCTATACACCCGGCATAATTGATCACGGATGGCGAGCGAGCGCCTGCGTAAGAGCGATGTGGTACTTTGTGCCTCTTTCACGCTGATTTGTGGTTTGCACCCCGGCACGGCACGCAGGCCGGCCGAGCGAGCGGTGGGAGTCGATTATCTCTCCCTTCGCGGAGCGAACCGCTCACGTATCACGTCTATACATGACGTACGGCGTGTATTTACCTTCGCGCTTCGCGGCAAGTTAATGCCTGACGGCTTCTTCGGCAGCCGCGCGAATATGTATACGCAGTTGAAAAAGAGTTCGCCGACATGATTGCAGGACAGCTCGTCAAGGAACTATATGGATGTCAATCGATATAAGAATTGGGTTGTTACATTGAAAATATTAACGAGCGTTTTTTTTTTTTTTTCTTAACAGACAAGGTTTTCGTATATATGAAAAATGAGTGATATTTATAATATTCTTGCAAATTTCTCTTTAACTTTTCTAAGAATATTCAAAATCAAGTCTTGTGAGAAATTATTAATAAGGAATTATATAAAAATATATTAAAAAGATGATATAATGTATTACTGTTAACAAATTAATAAAAGATAATAATAATTCTAGTTAATAACTATTCAAAAAAGTTAACTTGTTTCAAGTTAAAAGATGTAAACGCAATCAAGATATTATTTGCAGAATCCATATAAAATCGAAGGTCAGTTTTACTTGAGAAGAATGGATCTTTCCGTGGGAGCCACACACACACACACACGCGCGCGCGCACGCACACACGCATACGCATACATGCACGCATGCGCGTGCGCGTTTTCACTTCAAATCTATCAAAATGCCACGCGCCAAGTCTCCTCGGAGCTATCGAAGGCTCGACAAAGTAAATCCTGGAAAATTCGTTGTTTGAGACCGCATAGTCGTGCGATCGGGAGCGACAAGTAGATCAGCGGGCATCGCTGAAGAAGAAGGAACAATTAGAGGCCAAATAAAGACGAGGAGAGTCACAGTCGAGTGGGTTTGCAACGAGCGTGTGTGTGATTTCGGTCACGCCGTGCGCCTGTACGTTGACCTCCGCTCGACAGAAGGAACGGAGAGAGAAAGAGAGAGAGAGAGAGCCGGGGAGAAGAGAAAAAGAGACGACACGGGAGAGCGAGAGAAAGGAAGAAAGAAGGGAAAGAGGTAAGGAGGGATCAAGAGGATAGCATTTACTCAGCGTTCGTTTCTCTCCCCTCCTGGTCGAGAGAGCCCTTCGACTCGCCTCGATTCGAAGTCGCTCGTTGCCACCATCGGAGAAACAGGCCGAGGAAAAGAGACGGAACGCGGACACGTTTGAACGAGGGAAAAGACGAAGAGACAGCGTGAAAAAGAGACGGAAAGACACGAGAGAGAGAGAGGCGACCGAAGCGGAGCAACGCGCGCGAGCGCACAGAGAGATACATCGTGGAGGCTGAGAACTCACTCTTCGAAAGACTGAGCAGCAACCGATGGTGTGTACACGCCTCTGTGTGTGCGCGCAGGTAAAAGAAAGAGAAAGAGAGAAACTTATTCTCTGTGTTCGATGACGTACATCGTACATCCGTGAACAGTCGGAGAAACTTTGTTGCCATTGCCGGAAAAGCGGTCGTTATGGCCGCGTCACACGTGGCCGTTGAAAAATAATATACCATAAGTGGCCAAGATTGTTTACGCGGAGACGAATCTCGTGAAAGTCTCACAGTGAAATGAAATTTCAGCCGAAAGAGCCGGCGCTCTCGGAAAACGCGCGCATACTTAGCAAGATTGCAAGGAAACCGTGTCGCTAATAGCAACGTTCCTCTCCACGAAGACTAAGATAGAGGATAGGCGGGACAATCATTTTCTTGCAAACAAATACTACGTCGTTTTACTACAGGTAACACACAATTCATAGAACAGTGTGTTAGTGATAAACAAGCCGCTAATTTTGTATTTTTAAGACAAATATTTTTCAAGACAACCATATAATTATCTTTAACATTTTCATATAATTAATAATAAACAATTGTATCAATGCCTATTTTAAACGGACTTAAATAATAACTGCAAATAAAACTCAAAACGAAAAATCTCAATTGTGGTGTAAGAGAGAGGTGCGACAAAAAACTTTCTTTTCCACTAATAGACAATTTTTACGAGATACTGGGTGAATGCCGCGTTAGAAAATTGTATTGCATCACCGTTGATGAAGCAGCGAGAAAGAATGCGAGACCGCAACATGGCATCGTCGTAAGAAGCAGACCGGTACGCGGCTTGCGGCATTACCGAACGATTACACGCATCGATGCCGAGTCAACGTACGAAAATATTCCCTTTTATCAAGACATCGCGGTTCGCTCCGTTTACCTTCAGAAGGTCCTCGCGTGCTGGCTACGATCGGTTACCCTCGCAAATAAAGCGCGGTACTAAAAATACGGACGTAAATCTTTTCACATCGCTGTTCGTTATCGTCTCTTTTCCTTCCTTTACCGACACGATCAGCAGGTACCTTGTTAACGTGAGAAATTATGTTTTTTTGTTCGTTGACGCATCATTGCGTCACCGAATCAATAAAAGTAAAGCTCTATACACTTTTGACAAGGTATACGATATCAATTCACAGTGACGTGACGTATAACTTGGCGGTCGGCTCGAAATCAAATAATCCCCCCCCAAAAAAAAAAATCGCTCTCCGCGTGCATCATGTTTCCGCGTGCCAACGTTGGACCGAAATCGTTCAAATATCGGCAAGACTGAGTGGATAAAGGTTACAAAAATAGTGTAATATACTTCACCATTGTAAATCTTCAATGATCGCGCGTCACCATCAAGTACTAACTAAACTTGAATAATACATTTAAATTTGCTTCTTTATTTGATATTATAATAAATAATATATAATAAAAAAATATAGTAATTTTTTTCAGTAGGCACACAATGAAAATTTCATTGAAAAATTCTATAAGAAATGATTTTGCAATTCATGTCCTTCCTATTTAAGAAAATAAAACTTAATTTGTAAAATAATCCAACGTAATTTACGCGACAACTGGTAAGCGTTCTCTCGTCTATTTCGATAGTAAATTGTAGACTTCTGTGGCGCGTCGTCATTGAGCAAACAAGTACCACGTCCTTGTCCGAAGGACGAGAAGTACTCTAAGTTCGATATACTTAGCGGTTACCCAATCACCCTCAATCTAACCCGCAACTATCTACTAACTCCTCGGTGACACCGTCGCACGCGTTGCGTCGAGTGTATCCGTGAAGGATGCAACCGAACTTTGAGTTCATGGTCGCGGCGCTGAAGGCGATCTCATTATAGATTCCAACTTGCTTCTTTGCGGACGGATGAACGATTGGTTTGTCGCATCGCCGACGACTTTATAAGAAAGTCAAAATACAAAAAGCGGGCGCTGTGTTGCAATTTTCTATTTAATCCATGATAATTTTATATATGTTTAATCGTGAGACTTTGAAACCACAAAGAGATATTTGCATACTTTTAATTAGTATATTATTTAATTAAAAATAAATAAAATAAAAACCGTTTTGATGAATATGAGACGCACTAATATAATTCTCACAAAAAAATTGTCTTTAAGTATATAAAAATTAAAAAAAAATCTTATATAAATCTACTATAGTCATAATTAAAAAAACTAGCTTGCAGAAAAATAGGAAAAATAGTTTCTTGCATATGACATACACGTTTGCAACTTCATGAAGCACTTTATCTGCTACTGTCGAAGCATAAATAACATCATTCCCGCAAACGAGCGAACATAATAAAGCATTCCGTGCGCGCCTGACCAAAGATATGCGCTCTCTTATGGGAGTAATCAAGCGCTCCGCTAATTAATTTATGTAACATCGTTCATTGAAACGGTCGAGCGTCCCGTCCTGACGCACCTCTTCCTGTATCGCGAATCGCGCGTATAGTTTGCACTTTCGATTCTTAAACATCTATCGAAGTAGTATCATTAGACGGATGTATTCTTTCTTAAATTTCAATTAATGAACCCAATGAGATAATTGATCAAAGAGACGTTACATGCGCGCGCGCCGATTGTGTTGCCGGCCGCAACACACGATCTCGGGCTCCGCTTTTGTTTTCACCTGTGACAACTGCACGTCGCGCGTCAGATGTCGGTAGATCAGTCGCATCTTTGGTGACGAATGAACCTACGGCAGCGCAAATTTGACGCGCGCCGCCGCGCCGCCGCCGATGAATGAAGTTACATCTGCAGTTACGGCGGCACAATGATATTATCGGCGATAGTTACGCGGAACCGCGACCCGGATTTCTACAACAAACGCCAATTAGTTGATCGATCTGTGGGCTGGATTAAATTTCGTTAAATGTGATCGAATTCCACGTGTACGTGTATTTTGCTCATTCATCTCGGGTTTGTAATAGATATCTTCTAATCGGCAATATTCGTATTCTATTTCTGAAATTGATTAGCGCGTAGCGTAGCCACCTCGGCCTTTATAGAACCGAATGATAGCAATGTATCAGATTTGTATTACGAACGCATATTTCTTTTAGCGAGATTAACGAGAGGTATCTACCGCAAAAGCGATGTAATACAACATGTAACTGCTTGCCTTTTATTCTTCATCTACTTAAAGATTGCATGTATTATCACTAAAGAAGTATACATGATATTAGAAATAAAAGAGTTTCAAAGAGTATCAGAGGATTTAAATGGATGTCTGACGGAATGAAAAACTTGCGCTTATCCTCTGTTCGCGATTAATACCCCGCGCGACGACGTTCCATTCCACATAAATTAATTGCCAACATTTGCGGACGGTGGAAGCTACTTAATCCATTAGGTTACTTTGACGAGTGAGACTCCTGGAAATATCCCGTTACCTTGACTCACTTCAACGATCACATCGTCACAACTTATACTTAAATAGTAACAATAACATTATCAATCATATTTCTTGTTAAAACTATGGAAAAAATTGTTACAATGTGTGATGGCAACTATACAAGTTTCGATATATAAAACTAACGTACATAGTTCAACAAACTGTTTTGTTAGTTATCGCAAAGCTTAATTTTAATACCTATAAAAAAGTTTATTCAACTACGTACATTAATTCAACATATAAAACTTGTATAGTTAACACTTTTATGGTTGCCACCACCGTGTCCTTTTCTGAGTATATTATATGAACTAAACTTGTGTAGACAATCTTGTTTTTTAAAGAAACATTGCAGTTTTATACTAAATTTTCAAGTACACAGCGAGAAAGAAAATTAACAAGGCAGTGGAAGTCTTACGCCCAAAGGTGACAGTGTTCAGACTCTATCAGGGAATTAACTTAAAAACTCGTAATCTTATCTTTAGAGGTCATCTAATTATGCGGTAAAACGGCGTTAATTCGCGGTTAATTTCTTAACGAGATAACGCCACCACCCGCTAAGGTAAAGGACGAAGGGAGAGGAGGCAGCGTCGTGCCGCGGTTGCGTTAGAACCTCTAATAGCTCCGCGTGGCTACGTCCGAGTGCCCAGTGGGTGGGTAGGTAAAAAAAAAAAGAAAGGTAAAAGCAGTGTTAATTAATTGGCGCGTAATTAAAACCCACGACGGCGCAAGGGGAAGAGACCACTTGACCAGCTGCTTCAAAGAAGTCGTGATGCTAATCCGCCATGAGATTCCGCCATTCGGATCTCACACGCGTACGTGACGGGAAAAATGAAAATTGACTTGCAATAAATGGCCAAGATGAAAATGTCGCAATAAATTAGTAATGACAGTACAGCGATATTTTCTTTTTTATATTAAGAAAAAGAAATAATAAAAGATAACAATTTGTACAATAAAAAGGCCTTGCTTTCTTAAAATTTTCTTAAAACTTTGTACAGTTCTTGGTGTGTCGTATCTGGGAACGCACTTCAAAATGGACGGACGCCTAATCGCGTACACCGGATTTCCTCGATACGCCGTATAATTTCGGCGCAAATATCATCATCAGCGCCGAATGGAAATTACGTACCGTTAAGCCGGTTTATTGATACGCATACGCATGCCCACGCGCGAAATAGATCTCATCCTTATCCGTGCGACGCGGCAGCGGCGCGGCGGTCCAATTAGTCACAGTCAACGTGGCGTAGCGAGAAACGGATGAAAAACTTCCCTCCGACCAACTACCTATACAACGCGCCTCCGCCTCTGCTCGCCTTCTCGCCGGAAATTCCGGAAATAATAGATGCGACTGGCGTTATGAATCTTATTTACCGCGCGCGCTGCTCTACGAACGTTACAAGGGCGCAATTCACTCGCGGCCGACAGACCTAGAACTAAGACTGCCAACTTTATTCTTCGTTCGTGCAACAATTTTGTAGACTTTAGAACACAAGGATTGTCTGTATTAACAGAAACAAAACGCTAAATGCATTGAAATTTGCGAATGTATGAAAGAAATTAAATCACATTTGATATAATTTAAAAAGGCATATGTATACAAATTTTTATGTCCAATATTTAATTTATATTGTATAAATTATCTTAATAATTTCGTTTCTCCAATTTTTCATCCTCTACAAATTTAGTCTTGCGAGTTCTTGTGAACGTTCCAATGTTTCCAACGATAAACCGTAACGTCACGTAACGCACCAGAATTTCTGCCAATAACGTGAAAATGGCCAACTGAAAATATTATGTAAAAATTCCATGTGTGGAACGAGCGTGCAATCGATAAAGTCTCGTTACAAACTCTTTGTTAATGTTGAACGGAGTAATCTTTAGCTCCAAACGATATGAATATTCCTGCGCCATAACCATTCTTCTTCCTACAAGATTATACTTCGAGTCCTCCTCACGGTTAGCAATTAACATCCCTAATAATATTTCTGACCAGTGTACTTCAAAATTGCGACAGTTTCTATTTAATTTTTAAGTGAATTTTTAGCGCAGACTTCCAGCCATTCGGCGTTTCGACCGTTGTCGCTGCACAAATATCTTATTTTAATTTTCTAATAAATTATTAGTATATATTTAGATTTCCTCGCGCGTTATAGTGGCTTCAAGAAATATATACTCTGATAAATTGAACACCAAATGTGTAGTTGGTAAAAGAAATGCGTGCATTACGTCCTGGCAAGGCCAGTAGAAGGATTGTTGGCACGGATCATGTGAAGAAATTTCACGGCACTTGCCACGTGAATTTATTAGCATCTAACCATCAACTACCATAAACGATGTCTCGACGAAAATTATATTATCTCGCAACACCATCCCGCGAATTGTCCTTTTTCATAACAGACATCTTCTACATGCTTAGACGCTGTTAGATACAAATGATAGAGTAAAATGTTTAAGCGAGATACTCGGAAAACTTAAAACTACAGATATGGAAGCAGCAAAAATTTATATCTAATCCTTATTTTGATGCCATTTAAATAATAAATTTATATGTACACAATTATCCAGTGTCGGTTCTTATTGATTATTCCTTAGAGCCTGATTAAACTTTTATCATAAAAAAATCTTAGTGCACATAAAATACGTGACAAATAACGGTACAGGTGGAAAGATGAGAAGAAATTCTAACGAGACGAAAAGTTACATATACATGAATAGCTTTAAAGAAAATTTCCTTTCACATCAATTGGAAGTAATTACAGCGCAAAATTTCATCTAGTTACTCGCCGCTACGTCTTGATGGAATAATAAAAAAATTGTCCGCGATAATTTTGCGCGTCGCGTCACAGTTTGAGAGAATCAGGAAGGGGAAGAGCCATCACGGAGGGTTCGTGTACATTTGTTTTAATTTTCCACGCGACGACGTATCCCCTAAGCGACGTAGATTACCGTGACGCACGGCGCGAACATGGCGAACGACACGACGAAGACGTCTCTTTTGGGAGATTTGGGGTTGCGATTGCCGCCGGCCCTTCGTCTCCCGGGGGATGCTAGGTCACGTATGGCCGTCACACGTAAAGGCGAGCGGCGAGCGGCGAGCGGCGAGCGGCGAGCGCGACGCGGCCGACGCGACGCTTCTCTCGCCCTCACGAAAGCGTTTCCGGAATCGCGCGAGCCTCGAACCGCGAAATCAGGCACGCGCGCGTCCCAGAATCGTAATTAACATTCCCGGCCATTAGCACGTGGCCAATGTCCATCGGTACGATCAATCGTCACCGACGAGCGACAAAGGTGACGTTCGCGCGTTTTATGAGGCATCGCGCTGCCTCAAGAATGCCACATGGATTTCGACGTCGCGCCGTCACTCGCGTCGTCGCGAAACAACAAAATTGTCAAATAAACTCCAACATCTATGAAAGACTTTAAGTCATACACTTGTATTCATATATCAGCGTTAAATGCGTTCAACTTTTAATCTAAGAAAAACACTCCACCAATTAAGGTTAAAGTCAATTTCTCAGAAACTGAAAAAGGCAAAATTATCATTTAAAATTATAAAATACAGAAAAAAAATTCACAGAAAAACATTGACGAAGAATATTATATTTAGATAAAAGAATTGGCAACGGGAATCACTTATGACAGTTGTATAAAAATTGCGATTCGCTTTTCAATTGAGATTTTTCATTTTTATCCTATTGAACGCGCAAACGCACGATCGTTCCGTTAGAATTGCCAAGACAATTGAATCAACAGTTAAGAGAGAAGCAAAGTTGAAGCCTGCTCGAAATTTCGTAGTCAACGGACACTACATCTTCGTAGCGATCGAATAAGGTCGGATTAAAACCAGCACGTCGCGTCGGCCGGGATATCACGCCGAAATCACGCCTATCTCTTTTATTTCGTTCGCCCTGCCCCGCGCTCGCTGCGTTCCTCTCCCTCTCTTCGCTCCGCACTTCGTATCTCTTTTTGCTCAGCCTTTAAAAATCGTTCCGCGGATGAAAAAAATCCCGCCATTGCGCCGGTAAATCCACTCGAATATCCGCCCACACACACGGGCGTGCACGATACGTGGGCTCGCCTGTAATTTCGAGGTTTTGCGCGAGCAACTGCAAACCGAGTTAAAATTTGTCGGCCGGAGATCAATGTCTCGAATTCTTGTCTTCGTTATTTCAAATATTTAGGTATTCGATACGATACAAAATTAAGTGGCAATTTATTTTCATTCGTATTCATTCACATTTTGGGACATTGACGAAAGAGAATCGAAAGTTGCCATGCAAATAATCTTTGGAATTAATTTGAAATACTCTTAAAAGAGTCGAATACATATTATCGCAATCATATAATGAGCAAAAAAAAAAAAAATTATTAATCACAGTAATTAAAAAAATTCCGTAAATAATATTGAATTTTGCTATTGAAATATTTTTGTAGAATCTCGTACATAAATTACGTGATTTTGGCGGAATCGTGAGATTAGGAAAACACATAATTTTATGGCATTTGGATAAAAGTTATCAGAACTCGCAGATATCGTCAAAGTTAAACTTAAACGTAAATATATGAGCACCGTCGCGTGGGCTGCAACGAAACCAATGTAAATGTAGTTCGCGGATTCACGTACTAACACCGCCTAAAACCATGTTCGAACGCGTTAATGGTAAATTAACGCAGTCGTTATAGAACGTAAAATAGCTTTGAAAAATTCAAGCGAAAGCAAACTGCGTTCTCGGGGTAGCCGGGTTTTCACAAATTAATAACAATTTACTATTCCAGCTCCGACGCCGCTAAATAAAAATAGAAGTCGACATTATAAAGAATTGTAAATCAATTAATGTCAATTTTAGTATAATTAATTAATATCCCTTATTTTAATACAAATTGATTTGCATATACACAATAATGCATCTTTATTACATCAAATATCATTATTCCATTATTATTCTCGCAATATTACATTATAATTTAATATTATTATTTTCGTGTTCTTCAAGCAAATTTTATATAAAAATTCCGTTTCCTCGTCGAATCGTCTACATCTTTAAAGCTTGAGCGAACGCTTCAAACGCGATAAATACGCATTATTTGACAAGACCACTTTATTAGGGAAATTATTTCGCGGAGAATAGAAAATTACAAACCGACAACGTAATTTGCAATGAACAAAATATTGGTCGAAATATTCTCGTGTGAGAGTCACTGGCTACGCTCAGCTCAGTCGAGAGAGGAGGCAAGGGAGGTATAGAGGAAGGGGGAAGAGGAGAAAGAGGAGGAGGAGGAGGAGGAGGAGGAGGAGGAGGAGGAGGAGGAGGAAGAGGAGAAGGAGGAGGGGGTGCCGTGGGGTTGGATGAAGCGAGGGATGAGGGGGAGAGGCGGCAGGGGTTGGTGCCAGGGTAGGTTTTGATCAATATCTCGCCCCCACCCCACACCACCACACCACCACCCTTCGTAGCGGTACACCATGCCCCCACTAGAACCCCATCACCCGACCACCATGAATAACCAAGACCATATAGCGGCCTGCAGATTAAATACATCGTGGTACCATACGATCAAACCACCCCCTCCTCCCCCGTGCACCCTATCCACCCACCTCTTTCCCTCCAACCTACAACCCTCCTCTTTAACAGCCACCACCGCTTTCAACGTCGTCGACCATCGTGTTCCCGTAAGAACGACTGATTTGCCGCACCACCGACCTGAAAGGGGTAGACGCAGGAGAGAAAGAGAGAAAGAGAGAGAGATTAGCGGAGGCACAGGGGTAGATGTCGTATGTAACTTGGATGTACGTGTGTGCACGGAAAACCCCCTTTTCCACCGCATTCCGATCTCACGTTTTCCCGCGAGACCTTCTCATACAACCGTACAAGGACAACGTCCCCCCGGGGAGCGTTTTGCAACACCGCCGATCGTGAACGAATCCTTTGCCGTTGCGGCGAGAGCAGAAAAAAAAAGACAAGACTAAAATAGCACGCGCAACGCGCGATTACCGCGCCGGGGCGAGAAGACGGTGCGATTCACGTTACGTCTAAATTGATACGTATCGATCAGAGGAAGAGATAAAAATCGACTGACCATTGATAAAACTGTCTGAACCAAATTGAAACCAATATGAATTAAGAAGCGCGCATAATAAATGCGCGCTTCATTCTCTGAAATAATTAAACCGATAATTATATGAGAATAAAATATTTATATAATATTTATTTCGTTGAAAATTGTGTATATAAAATTGCAATGGTTTGAAACAACGCGATGAACCCTGGCATCTGAAAATAATCGGTTATGCGTGTCGGGTCGGCGCGCGGCGCGCGGCGGCTCGACAGTTCGCTATTAGGCGTTAATTTAGTTGTAAGCTGCACAGGGTTGCGAGGAACGAAAGGGGTCCCCAGGGACGATACTGGTCCTGACTCGAAGGATCGCTACATCGTAGTTTCTTTGAAGTCCCAATTGAGGCAAGCGGGAAACCGAGCGAGACCTCGATTTGGTTTTCTTGAACTTTATACACGTTTCTCAGGTTTCTCATGTTAGTCCGATGGTCGAGAGCTATTACTTTATTACTTTTCCGTATCCTTGAAATGTGAAAGAAAAAAAACGCGTTACGGAATATTCATATACAACAGCGAACAAATTTAAATACAATATATATAAGATGGTGAATATGTTTAATTTAAAAAGGTTATCTCTGCAAAATCGTGAAAACAATACATTTAATTAAATATACATTGGAACAAAATCAATATAAATACAACTTTAGAAAAATAGAAATATAAAAAAGAGGATAGTTCTCTCGCCTTTTTCCAATTCCATGCAAAATCAAAGACTCAAGAAAGAATGGGTGCATCGTCATGAATACGTTACTAATACGTTCCTAACGACCAATCTATTCACGTCACATAAATCCTCCGCAATATTTACCTAAAATACGACCGATTCGACTTACTATTAAAACCGCAAAGCCGTGGCGCGCGGACGTTTTTCTTTTTTTCATTCGCGGATTTAAAAACAATCTCCGCGCCGCGCTGCTCCGCGCCGCACCGCGCCGCGCCGCGCCGCGCCGCGCCGCGCCGCGCCGCGCCGCGCCGCGTTGCCGCTCGCGCGAGCCGCGGGGCACTTTTATCGCGCAGCAAAAATATGCTACACGAGGCAAACAAAATTTTCCGCTATAGAGAAACGGACGGTCAGAAAATACGAATGTTATGCTAAGCCGAGAAAAATGTATGCGCGTGAAATATATTTACGGCATCGGCAGACGCTCTGTCGTCGTCGCTTCCTAGTACCTCTCGACGAAACCGCGCACCGCGCGCGGGGACAGCCGCGAATCGGATCGAATTGGCGACGTTTCCGGAGCCGATCCAAGTACTTTCTAAAGTTGTCCTCGCATTTTTCCTTTCTTCGCCGCGATAAAGAAAAGGAGCCTCCTCATTGCCGTGGCAATGACTCGTTTTACTATCGTGCGCATGATATAATAGTAACGCGCGCGCGTAAACGCGACCGGATCGCGAGGCACGCTACGGCAGACTCGTTTGGAGGCATAAATCAACTATGAACAATGTGTACTAAGTATTAGCATTTCAATGAATAGCGGCACGAGCGGCAATGTTAATTACTATGAGCGACGATATGGTTTTTGCTATCTGACGCGCGTATTTGCGCTATCGACACGCGGCGCGACACGGTTTCCGTTATCCGCCTGACCGGCGTGACCCTGTGTGCTAAGTGATAATACCGTTTGTTATCATCTTCGAAACTAATGAAGCGCGCTGCCCCCGCCGTTAGCCTGTAATCTACTACCGGCGTCGAGCGTAAGTGTCCGAGCATTAGCAAGTGGAGAACGATCTCTAGGGAGGGAAGGCCGCAATTTATTCTACATAAAGTTTTGCGCTAATTTTTCATAGATCCCCCCTAATCGATAATAGATGCTTTAGAAACGCTTTAGAAGGCAATGCTGCAGCAAGCTAAGAATATAGAAATTCAGAGTAATAAAAATTGACATATAAATCTAGTTTTTAAAAAATAAAAAATTTTATTTTTTCCTCTAGAATTATAATTGCCAAGATATTGTCAATTTGCGTTCATTCCTCCTCGGTCACTGTACGAAATTCTTGACGTCTTGGGCTACCATCCTTTGATCGACCTGACTCAGTTTGTGTACGATTATTGAAATACTTGATCCGTACTTGTTCCAACAAGTATTCGCGATCGGATGCTGTGAGGGCGACGCGGCGACGGTTAAACGCGATCGAACGAATAATCTGCCAGTATCAATTTTGCTTAGGTGCGCGCTAAATTTTGCAGTCAATTCTCTGAAAGTTATAGCTTCCGATTGTTCGAATCGCAAAAAGAACGAAAAGACTATTTTAGTCCCTGGAAATGTATCAGAAAATTCGTTTATTTTTTTCATCAGCTATTTTTCAACAGATTTCTTTCATAATTCATTGCTTTGCCAAATTTTGCTATATTAACGTTCTTGCAAAAAAAGAATGTTTTTATTTAGAAATTAATTATTTAGAAATAATTTATTAAAGATGAGTCAAATTATAATTAAGAATATTTTCTGCAATTCTGAAATAACTTGGTCGAAAAGAAGGGTGCTTTTCAATCGAATGCTACGTATATTTGATACTTTCGACTATAATCCAGTAACAATTTTTGCCTCTTAAATTATTTGACGCGGAAATACTTGCAAAGATACTATAACAATTAAAAACAAAAATGTTGAGAATAAATTAATTGAAAACCAGCCTTCCGTGTGATGTATCGCACAAACGCTAATTAATGTGCTGCATGTTCAGGGTACAGATCTTTTTTCAATTTTTAAATAATAAAATTAATAAAAGGCCATTTCAGATTGTTCGTATGATATTATAATAACTCGCGCAAAATTATAAACGTCAATAGTAGTCAGTCATCTTTTTGATCAATTTGTAAGCTCGCTCGAGATGTCACACGCGTCCAATCGATCGTCAAGTGAATCCTCTCTCATCGAGATAACATAAAGAACGATCGTGACCGCGGAATTCGATCGCGCGCGATCCCGTGTAACAACTTGAACATGATTTCTTCGAGCGACCTGGCGCAAAAGCTCGAATTGCCTTCAATTACCCTGAAAAACACGTTCTCCAGGTAGCGTTTTGGTACTCCAGCGACGACCATAAGTGATCCATCGCTTTAAGGTTGAGCCCAGGTACGATGGTTCGCGGCTACGCCGTTGCTACTCAGGATTCCAGTTCTCCCATCCCCTCGCCCCTTTCCCTCCCTGCGAGCCACCATCCCCTTCCCTCCTACTCCCCCCTGATTCCAGGTCCGAACCCCGCGCCCTCCGGCAACCCCACCCACCTCTAGCTGGAACCTGTTCCGTCCTTCCTCTCTCACCTCTCCTGTCGTTCTCGCTCTATGTTCCTCTCGCTCTTTTTCCATCTATCTCTCTCCTTCTCTCTCTTTCTCTTTCGCTCACGTATCTGGCTGCTGCTGCTGCTGCTGCTGCTGCTGCTGCCGCTGCTGCTGCTGCCGTTGCTGCTGCTGCCGCTGCTGCTGCGGCTGCTACCTCGGCTGTATTTCTCTGACGTGTGCGATGGAAGGAAAGACAAGGATAGAATGAAACACGAAGAGAAAGAGAAAAACAGAGAAGAGGCAAAGGGTGTGTGTGTGTGTGTGTGTGTGTGTGTGTGTGTGTGTGTGTGTGTGTGTGTGTGTGTGTGTGTGTGTGTGTGTGTGAGAGAGAGAGAGAGAGAGAGAGATGGTGTGTGTGTGTGTGTGTGTATGCAAGCGTATGCACATATATACGTTGACGAGTGACAGAGAAAAGAGAAGAAAGAGAAAGAGAAGTGCCAAGCTAAAGATGAAGAGAGAGATAATGAAAGAGAGACAGAGATGAGAAACGAAAGAGAGAGAGAGAGAGAGAGAGAGAAAGAGAGAGAGAGAGAGACATCGTGCACGCGCTTCCATTGTTTGCAGCGTGTGTCTCTCCTACGCATCTCTCCTTCCCGTCTGTCGTTCTCCTCCTCGTCACTTCTTCCCGTATCTCGCTTCCTTTCTCCTTCTCCCCCTCCCCTCTCTCTCTCTCTCTCTCTCTCTTTGCGCTCGACTCTCGATTTTTTTCCCTTGCACACTTTCATCCCTGCCATCTCGCAGCGCCGCTGCGAGTCCCTTTTCTCGAATTGGTGCAATTTTTGTCACAAGTCTTCATATGTAACAACAAATTCTTCATAGTCGAACCCGGCCTTCTCTTTTTCTTATAGGATGCGAAAACTAAGGAAGAGAGAGAAAAGAAGAATAGTACCGATAGATCAGGAGTCAGAGAGGAAGCAAGCGAGATGCGGTGCCGAGTGGGAGGAAGCAAGGTTACTGAAAGAAGGACGTAACTAGGGCGATGATCCTCCCGGAGAGAGAAATCCCGAGACTCTTCGCGCGCGCGACCTTTCTTGCGAAGCGTTGCGCTTTTTGTCCATGACGTACCCAACGTGTCTCTCTGCTCCCGTGTCCTTTTGTGCCCCTCTCAGCTCCTGCCCCTTGTCCCCTTGTGCAGCACCCGGCCCCTCTCTCTCCTCTCGGCTCCTCCGATGCGTCCCCTCGCGCTACTCTTTCGTTCTCCCTCGTTTACCCTCCCTGTTGTTCTCGCCGACGCTACGGGAGATTCGACGCCGAGGAGAGACGTTACCAGGACGATGATCCTCCGTAGGTAGGATTTTTTTCTCTCGGTTCGTCGATCGATCCGCTGACACGAGACGCCACAGTATTCGCAATTTTCTACGTTTCCGCCTCGGAAGCGGTTTTGGTCAATTTTTAATGAATCTCGAGATCGATCGATTACACCTTTCAAACCGTTCGAATCATTGAAATTTTTTAGATCACTGTTACAAAGCTTCGCGCCACACGATGCCGATGAGCAACTTTGAGAAATAAGGAAATGTTTTAATCGATCGATCGTACTTCTTGGACCGCGCGACTTTTCAAAACCCTTTTGTAAAGCTTAACATTCCGAGTAATAGCATAAACAATAATCTTTGCAAATGTTTCTACGAGTAATAAAATTTCACAAGAAATGCAAAATGGTCGATAAATAAGGCTTCTTAGAGACCTCACTGAAAAAGTGAAAATACAATCACGAGTGCAGTCAAATGAAAATGACGAAATATGTATAACAGAATACTTCTCTTCGATGAGAAAGCGTAAGCATGATATTAACGAGCGATATGGTAATACAGGGAATGAAACGCTACGCTCGAATTTGCCGATTTATCTTTTGATTAAACCAAGAATGATTTTTCAAGATTTTGGTGAAAAGATAATTCACAATTTTGAGATTTGCGATAAATCGTCAAAAAGGATATAAGAATAGGGTGAAGAAGAATATCGCGTCTTTTCGTCTACGTAGATACATCTTTGTAAACCAGTTTTCATATACGCTTTGCTCTCCGCGCCGTAGAGACGCAGACTCATCTCTTTCGACCGAAACACCAAGGTCCGTATTCATACATTTATCGCTAAACATGACACATTTACATCACGAGTTTCATGTTAAGCGATGGAAACTCAGAACGTCATCCGACGGCTACATTCGACGCTAAATACGTACGGTCGATTCTCATCTCTCTTTGATGCCAAGCGTGTGATCTAAAGGCAAGTAACAGTTCGTCGTCCACGTTTGGCATTAAATGCGTGACCGGAACGCGGGAGTAGGGCCCTTTCGCAGAGGAGCAAACACACGTACGTAGAGTAGAGAGGACCTTCTCTTTTTCGCGCCGGCCGGTCAGCTTTCAAACTGGTTTTACATTCGACCAATATTGTCGGGATGTAAAGCGTTCGCCGTGTGTCGATAAGCTTGTCGCGTATCTTTTGAGCGGGTGCGCTTGTTTGGCGCCAATGGACGGACGTATTCGAGAGCGTCGAAGCTGGCGAGATTCGCGGCGAGAGAGTCGAGAGAAAAAGAGGAGAGAGAGAGAAAGAGAGAGAGAGAGAGAGAGACCTTTCTCTCCTGTTCGTACGAGCGACTCGCGGGACGTAAAGAAGAAGAAAAGGAATACGATAAGAACAAGAAGAAAAAGAAGAAGAAGAAGAAGAAGAAGAAGAAGAAGAAGAAGAAGAAGAAGAAGATGACGATGAAGAAGGCGAAGAAGAAGTCGAAGCCAGCGGGTCGAGGGGGCGCGAAGCGAAGAGAGACTCGAGCGAGATGACCGCACCGCGCGTTTTCTTCTGCTTTTTTGCCTCGCATCTCCTTCTCTTTGTACATCTACGATCTCTCCCGCGCGTATCTCTTCTCTGCCTTCCTCGCTCTTCCGACCCGCTTCTCGCACGCTGATCGCGCGCGGTTACCGCGGCGAGTCATCCCGGTGACACGAGGATGACGCGCACGCAAGCGAGATCACCGATTTACGAGGATAATAAAACGATAACTAGCGTCGGCATTCCGCGAACGCAAAAATTGTACCTGTTGCACGGCAGAGATGCATCGCGCTACCGTTTCTTACTACTATATTTCTTTCGGGTGTACGGCAGAAAAATCGGGCCCACATCTTAAAGTGAAAGTCTTCTTTGAATATTACAATAAATAGAAATATTACAAACATCTTCACATTATGAATAATTTCAATAATCATTTAATTTGCTAACTACAAGAATGACATAAATTGCATATTTATTGTAATCAAAAATCCCGCAAATCCCATCTTTCTATACGCGTGCGTCGAGGACGCATCTCTCTAAATCGAAATCTTATTGATGTGCTATACTCAGTTATACTAATAACTATCATCGGTGACTTATCCACTGTCTTTCAATGATAATACACATGATTCCTATTTAAAGACTAAAACTATTACTTATCCAAATTAGTGTATTATCACTGATAATCACAGTTAAAGATGTAGCATTGCAATGATCGGATTGTTCACTGTTCTTTAGTGATAATGCACCGATAATAATTTCTGATTTAAAGAAAATTTCACATTATCCTGCACATTAAATTTTGCATAAAAGATAATCAGGGGAAGATTCGCAAGTTAGACGACGTTCACAAAAAATAACGACAAATTGAGGAAGAAATCGCGTTTAACGTAATTGAAATGCGAAATATTTTTCATATGACGCTACAGCAATGATATTAAATGACAGCATCATTTTTTAATTGTAAAAAAAAGATTTTGATGGAAATTTTATACACTAAATAAAGAGCTAATAATACTTTTTTTTATTTCTTCACAATCAGGTACAATATATTATTGCATTAAAATCGCATTTAAAAATAAATGTTACAAAATTTTAATAATTTAAAACATTCAAACTGGAAAACTTTATTTTTGAATTATGTCGCTGGTGCAACAAATAAACGATATGTCAAATTTATGGAAAAAGATTAAAATGTTTACAATTTTATCCTAAAATAAAGCTCTGCGATTATGAAAAGTGCAAAAATATAAGCAAATATTGCGCTTGTTCTCTAATATAAATAACAAGTAAATTCACATAACTATATGCACGCACGCAATTATTCATAACGTAATTTGCATAACAAACGGAGATGTATAACAAACCTGAAATATATAATATAATTTTGCATGACGGTTACGACGAGTACAGTGAAAACAATTATTGTAGGATCGTCAACGTTCTACGTATTCAAATTCTGCATTTGTAACCGGTTAAACATTCTAATTTTGTTGCACCATGTACGCGCGCGCCCATTGTATCTCCCTCTAACAGAAAATGTGTACTATTCATAATACTCAAATGTACATGCGCGTTATTTACGGTACAAATATCAAAGCTCGACTATCCGAACCTTCGGAAATACGTGTAACTTCAGATAAATGCAATAGCTATGGTAGAAGTTGATGTCGCAATTTACAACTAAAAATTCAAATATTCTATATTTTTTTTAATAAAATGTTTAAAGATTTTACTTGTGTTTGAAAATATTAAGATACATAACGGATAATTTAGAAAATATTTCTGAATAATATCATTTTTCTCTTAGGTCATGTTCAGTTGTTTTATTGTGAGTATACGAATTGTATTCAAAATAATCGAAAAGTTAAATGAAATATTGTCACGCTCACAGCGTGAGTTGCACCATTTACAAAATCTAAAATTATTGAATCAATAAACTAAAATATAATTTTTTATTTTCCATGATTTTGTTTCATTTGTGTAACAGCGATAATAGTAAAATAACATTAATATACAATTTCATTTTATAGTAATGTTTGCATTAAAACCAACTTTACACATTCTATAACTTGTGGCAGAATTCTATTTATAATTTTTAACATCAAATTATAAACATTATTATAAAAGTGAAAAAATTCTCGTATCACAATAAAATCATACTTTATTCATTTCAAACACAAAATAAATAAACTATGATTTTATCAAAAAATTGTAATTTTATTAAAAATTATAAGTAATAAAAATGGCAAAAAAAAAAAACATTTCTCAAATCATAATTAAAATTCAGAGCTTATTTAGAAAATTAATTAAAACGTAGGCAATATAAGAAACAAATTGATTCGAATATATTGATCTAATAATGATAAAACGGAACATAAAGACAGTTTTTTCTACTTGTAATTTCGCAGCCTCCTTTTTAATGAGCATAAAAAACGCATGATTTACATTATTTATAATCCATTTAACGTATATTAAATATCATGTGAGATTGATAACATTATGCATATATATATATATATATATATATTTTTTTTTTTTTTAATATAAGTTAACAATATCCTAGGAATAAAAAAGAAATAAAAATATCGATGTATGATTATTTACTTTATTATCATATATTATAATTTATTATTTTTATTATAATATATAAATATATATGTATAATAAAATGAGAAAATGAATTAAATACGAATATTTTATTTACATTATCCGCCATTGTGCTGCTACATATGATATTTAAAACAATGCATCTTTCAAGCATTGTGATTGGTCATTATAACTGATTATATGATTGGTGATTAAATACCCGTTCCATCTGTTTCGTTCGTCCCACTTATTTTTATTTCATATACTTAGCGAAAGCGTGAAAAGCCGATTCCATTTGTATTTGACAAGATCCATAATAATTCAATCGCATTTTCGATCAAAATCGCAAATAGTTATATGTTATAAGTACCTTACACGATGAGAAAATCTCGTATATTTTTCATATGTATTTTTATATATAACTATTTCTCCTTATAAATAACTAATAAAAAGTACTTTCAGTGTACTTTTTATTAGTTATTTATAAGGAGAAATGTCAATCAATTAGCTTGAATAATTTTAAGCAATGACAGATATTCAACAAAAATTCAGTAGGCGATATAACAAGCATTAGTAACATTTCGATTTACCGTGTCCCATCGAGTCAAAGGTGTTATCAAAGTAGCCTTGGGGAGAGTGTGGCAGAAGGAACAAGCGAGATAGGAAGGTAGGCGATAAGACAGAGAAGGAAATGTCAGTATGTAGGAGACGGGAATGTATTATATATACACTCATGAATGTGTACTTATTTATCGGCGATAAGATACGACCACAGCACACTCGTGCGCGATGCATGCACAGTTAAACCTAACACGTAACGGAATTGTAACGAAAGAGAGATTTAAAATTATTCGTTATTTGTACAACTCCTTGGATAATGACTTAATAAGATAAGGACAAAATGTATAAAAATTTTTTAATAAATAACACGCGACATAGTTGGAAAACGTAGATCAATTAGAGAGGATTTATCAAATAGGCAATTGATGAAAAATTGCTTAGACATAGGTGTAGAGAAATATAAGCCTCATACAGTTTTGAAATTAACTTATTTGTGTATCGACTAAACAAATTTAGTTTAAGGAATAGCATTTTATAAAAATGTAAATATTTTCCTTTTGCATATGACAAATTTGCTCTGATATTATTTTTGCATTTCCATATTTTATAAATAAATATCACAGACAAAATTAATTGCAATGTAATCGCAAAATCTATTTTGTTATTAAATAATATGCAACTCACTAATATAGAGGGTAGGAGGAGGAAGACACAATGTAACTAAATTATTGTATACGTAGGTACGATAGACGCGGGAGACAGCTAATGGCCGATGGACAATCGCGGAAGGGTGTCAGCGGGGCAAGACTGCGAATTAAGCGCCGATGGAGATTGACCCCCTTAACCCATCCCACGGATTCACCCCAGGTGCTCGTCAGTGTCCGACCCTGAAACGGGGAGCAGCGGCATCGTAAACCCGCCCGCCGGCTCGGTCGTTCGTTTTACTGTCGTGCGGGCGAGCGAGCGGGCGAGCGAGCGGGCGAGCGGGCGAGCGGGCTGCCCCTACGGAATCCCGCGTGGCTCCGCATCGGCTCGAAATCGCGATTAAACATTAAGAATGACACAGGTTGAATCAGACTCTTTCCCAAGACCTTTTCGCCGCGTTCCCCCGATTAATCTCCGCTCCCGTGGCACATGCCGTATCCGTAATCTTGAAACAGCACAACAAACGGCATAAAATATCGCGTCGAGATCATCGACCTTACGTCGGACGCATACGCGATCAACTTTTCGCACAAGGATGGTTTTAACGATCGGAATGAATAACCGTCCGCAGCTTTCGTTTTGTAATTATTACCAGTCTTCGAGCGTATCTATTACAATTGTAACTAATAATTAAGAAAATAGAAACGGCATTTTAATTTGGCAAGGCACGAACATCTTTCCAAAACATCCGGAGACAATTCAATCGTTCTGCTCTTGAAATAAGCATGTCCAAGTGAAAACCATGATAGATTTTCGTTTATAATCAACAACTGGTATTTGTGATTGTTTTAAAAACGTCGGA
Organism: Solenopsis invicta; assembly: GCF_016802725.1. Lineage (NCBI taxonomy): Eukaryota > Metazoa > Arthropoda > Insecta > Hymenoptera > Formicidae > Solenopsis > Solenopsis invicta. The sequence goes on from NC_052679.1 coordinate 25,643,288, forward strand.
TGAATTTCACTGAAAAATCTACCCCTTTCAACTTTTGGGAATCTCACAAATCTTTATTTGAGAGAAAACTCTGAAAATTTCCACGCAATTCTAGACTACATTAGTTTTATGACACTCGGACAGTGTCGGCAACAACGGAACACGGAGCAGAAGTACGCCGCGCCGCGCCGGCACGCATCCATCTCGAGGAAGGCACCAAAGTCGTACGATATTCGTGCCCATTCATTCCTTCCTACGCCGTATAGGGCGCAAAGGCGGCGGGGTGAAGAAGAGAGGGCGAATCAGGCACGAAGACGAAGACTCTTGCGAAAATTATCGCCTCGGCTGTACGGCCCTGAAGAGCGCGTCATCCCCTTTAACCGGGGGATTGAATTTTTCCCCGACGCGGAGAGCTCCTGGCACAGGGTGCGCACGACTCTGCCGCCTCTCCTCCCCCGTACCGCGCGCCGCCGCCCCGCCGCCCCGCTTTCCCCCTTCCGCGCGTAACCCATACCCAGGTTCCAGCAGTTCTCCCAGCCTCCACCCGCCCGCCCGCGCAACCGTCCCTCCGGTATCCCGCGGACAGCACTTTTGCAGTCGTGGCGGAGAGTTGCCCGTAGCAACTGTGCGTAGCGACGGAGGTGCGCGGATGCCACGGCCGCGATGGAATTGACTTGCGCCGCACCGTTGTACGCGGTTGTAGAAGGCAACAAAAAATGCAAGAGCAAGAGGGTGGGCGTTGGGGAGTGGGAGAAAAAAATAAGAGGAGGATGGGAGGCGAGAGGGGCGCGAGCTGGAAAGAAAGAGGAAAAGAGGACGGAGAGTAACGCCGTTGAGAAAAGGACCCAGAGAGCACAAACGTACGAGAGAGAGAGAGAGAGAGAGAGAGAGACAAGGAGAAACGGTTGGAAATTTCGCCTATCTTCTATATCCGCGAGGGTATCCGCCTTTAATCCTTGGGGCTATGCAAGAAGGAAAGTCCCAAGATTAAGGAATGCGAAAGATACTGTAAAAGCGTCGTTTCCTTTGCCTAATCATTTTTCGCGATGCTCCGTTGTCTAGCGCGCTGCTAATGACAAATTGGTATATTAGTGATTCGAAAAGAAATGTTAGAGAGAGAGAGAGAGAGAGAGAGAGAGAGAGAGAGGCACGACTAGTCCTGAACGAGCAAAGTGTCTTTAACAAGTTCGCGGATGAGTCCTACGAGAGTTGGTAATTGTAGTTCGCGCCGTGCGCCGCTCGCCCGCGAAAGGCGAGAAATGTAAATAAGAACCGCTAAGTATTTTAGAGAAACGGCTCATTAGCCTTTGACGCGCCGGATAAACCGTATTCTAGTTTCGTGAGATCCGAGCGACTAAATTAGATAGAGCGCGCGTAAAGGAAATGAAAACGCGCATCCGCGTATGTTATGAAACACACTGACGACAATTTTCCTAGAGCATTCCATCTATATGTTCATTCTTCCATTTTTTCGTGTGTGTTGTTGTTTCATGTACGATCTTTCATTAGTCATGTTTCGTAAGTTATTCTCGATTCGTCTGCTTGCGTCGATATTAAGCATATTCCGCGTATACGATATCAATGTTTCAGTGGCTTTTAGAGATACCATTCGTATATCTTCTCGCGGATGCATTAGCAATAATTATTACGGCGCCAGCCGGCGTAAATCAATGCGGATAAACGATCCAAGTTTACATTCGGCAACTGGAAATAATAAGCATCCTTTAATCTGAATACGAATCACAGCATTAAGCTATCAGCATTGTAAAACAAGGTTCCATTATTCATTCGCTCAAACTTATTAAAACTTAATTTATAAAAATCATTAAGTTTAAGTTAATTTTACATTTATATACTCAAGTGCCTAGCTCTTTGATACTTAAGTACTATCGGTGCCCTGGCTTTTGCTGATGGAAAGTGAGTACATTGAGATACATCAAAGAATCGCCAGATAGAAAACTAAGTGTAGTGCCCCAACGCGAATTATTTCGCTCGCGGACACGGCACTGGCCGAGTCCACCGATCAAGAGAGTGCTATTTCGAAAAATGGGCGGCTAAAAAAGAGCCAAGATAACCGAGGATGAAGAGAGATCCTGAAAATGAGAACGACGTGTTCCCTTTGACGGATTCCCGCGTCGCCGTGGCGATCAACCGGATTAACGCCGGATTGTGAGCGGCCGCCCGCAACGGACGCGCGCGTGGTGCGGCGCGCCGCGACGCGTCACGTCGCTGCGGAGGCAGGAGGAGCTCGAGGAGGCAGGAAGAACCGAGAGAAAAACAGAGAGAGATCGCCCGAGAACGAGATCCGCGTGCAGCCGTACACGCCCCTTCCATTTCGCATTCCGCAATTTTAATGGCTTTCACGCAAAATAGATTGTTGCCCGATTAACATTTTTACAGATTACTATCTGTCCTTAATTTGACGTTACAATAAGACAGAATTTAACAAACTCCAAGTATAATACTATACAGCACGAAACAAAGTTCAGATTCATTAGGGTTTGAGAAACACCATCTTTTAGCTGGGTTTTTCAAGTCTGAAAGATTTTGAAGATAACATTTCTTTATCGCACTTTGAAAACTTTTGCAAAACTGGTCTATTATAAATTTCTAATGTTCAATGTTAAATATCTTTGAACGTGAAGAAACAAAATCTAACTGAATTAGATTTGAAACGATCAAGTCTTGTCCGTCATAGAGATTTAATTCAGAGGCAGGCGGCCGTCTTCTGCATTTGATCCGGTGGCGGCACTATCAGTCAGTACGGTCCGATCTAATCCAGCGGAATATTTTGACACCGGGTCGTGCGCAATAATGCGAAAAAGAAAACAAAATGAGCTGAGAAAGAAGCTCCGTTACACGGAACATACGCCGGCAAAATTGGAGCCCTCTCACTCTGGGACGATTCGCCGCGGGATATCAACGGTTTAAGTAAAAAGAGACGTTGCACATAGGATGCAAATCGTTGCGTATACAGGACATAAATATTATGCCAACATTAATCCGGAATAAAATTTTCTTTGTTACAGTACAGTTAACGTTCGGATGTCTAATGATGTCGTAATCAATATTTCCTATTAACCCTCTTATTGTTAGTCATAATTGATCTCCTAGATATTTTCAGATATCTTTATTATAAAGGCGCGAATTTCTAAAGCAACCTGTATGTGTACTCGCGTCCACGGTGTAAAAAAAAAATAGTTAAATATTAACATAAAGTAAATGTGCGTTAAGTCCAAGGTGAAATCTTAGTCTAATTACGTTCTCTTTAATTTAACGCTTTTGAATATCATGAGCAAGATACGGGAATTGTGCAGATCCCTTTGGGACGTGACTGTGAAGCGTTGTAACCGATCGGTAAATACGAATGTACGAAGCAGATATTCGATTGTCCTTGTCACGCGGCTGCTAGTTAAGATCGAAATGGAATTTAAAGTGCGGCTTAATGTCAAAGAGCGGGCAATCGTCGGGCGAATTTACACCCTCGTGTTTCGCTTAAATTTGACGTCGAGACGCGAGGGGAAACCGGTTCTACGCTCTCCGGGACTTGATGAAAGTAACGTAATTCCGCGCGCGAGGCGAGGCGAGGCGAGGCGAGGCGACGCGACGCGACGGTCTCCCGCCCGATAAAACGCGCGCCGCGTAACTTATTTGCGTATGATCGCGGTCGGTATCGGGCGAATCCTCCGCTGTTCTCTCGAGCGGGATAACGAGCAGATTACAGGAGCATCGTCTCGAAACGAAACGGAGGGTATCTCTCGCTCTCTCGTCCGTTTCGGAACGCGGCAAACGCATACCGAGCATACGCGGAGCGAGCGCGAAGAAGCGCGTGCACGCGGCTTTTGCGCGCGGGACACGCGAGCGCGAGAGAAGCACGTGCATCGTGCGTCGTGCACGACGGGAGAGAGAGAGAGAGAGAGAGAGAGAGAGAGAGAGAGAGAGAGAGAGATGTACGTGGGTAACGTGTAACGCGAGCGCGCACATAAGCGTGTGCAGGTCGTACGTACGTGCAACAGCGCGAAGCATCGTACGCGCGCACACGGCCCGTGTTCGCGTACACCGGCGAGAGTAGCATATAGAGCTAGGTATCCCGCGTACATGCTCGGCTATGTGCACACGGGGGATATCTACATATTTGCCCGCACACCCGAGTATTTACACGAATGTACGTGTGTGTGCGCGCGCGCGCGCGCGCGTTCGCCCTCGCGCTCGCGCTCGCGCGTCGTACATCGTTCATATATACATACGGAGAGATGGAGATAACGCGCGCGAGAGGAAGAACGCGAGAGGAGGAGGAGGAGGAGGAAGAGGAGGACGAATGAGAGAAGAGAGGGAGAGAGAGTCCAGGGTCGAATGATCAGCTATAAACTGAATCAGCGGGGATAGTATTGTCCTGCGTTTCCCTTCTGGCCGCTCTGTACCCCCTTTCATCCCTCGTCGCCTCACTCCCCATAGAGAGAGAGTCGAGTCTGAACCACCTCACGATGCCTCGACGCGACTCGACGAGCGGGAAAGGGAGGAAGGAGACAGAAACGAAGAGAAGGAGAGATGACGCCATGCAACTATCGTGTAGTACATGTCGTTGTCGCTGGAACTTTGTTATATTTGGAGCAAGATTCTGTCAGACTCTGTGCGAGTTTAAATGGTTCCTACGACCCTTGACCGACATAATACGTCAACAAAGTAAGGCTTTTCTGCGTCGTACGTTAGCCATAATGTAAATTAACGTAACATTCGCAAACGCAAAATGCAATAATGTTCATCTCTGCGCTTTTTAGTCCTTGAAAATTGAATTGCAAAAAAAATCCTTCGTACGAGCCTTCCTGGCGGTTCATATAAAGTCTTGCCTGAGATTCGCAAGGTACATAAATCGCCGGAGTTATCCGTGGCTGTGAATCGAGCTCCCATGAAGTACGGCGTGTCGAAATGTTCCCTGAACTTTCCAACCGACGAATGATTTTAATGGAACACCCTGTTACAATCTCGAGCGAGCGTGCGCCTCAGTCGCTGTCGCTGCCGCTCTGTTTGCCTCGTTTTGTCACGTCGCTAGGTGCACGACGACGATATTTTAGATAGGAAACCCGGTGATTAAGCTAGCTGCGGAGCTTAGACTCCTCTCGCGATCTACGATCGACACTTATGCTCATAAATACATTAATTTCGATTTTCCTTCGTTCGACGCAAGATCCTCCTTTCAAAGACCCAAAATTATTTGCAAAAATATCGATACAAATAATTTCTAACGAAAAAGATATTTACAAATGGAATCTATTCGCAAAATATTAAGTAGCCGAGTTTTTTATTCTTTCAAAATCTAGGATACGAAAATAGAACTAGTTAATCACTAGGAAACTATATAAATTCGTATTAGCATTCAGTTTGATCACGTAATACACTGGCGCTGATACGTAAGCAGGTAAGCCTCTCGGAGGTAATCCGTCTCACGCTCGTGTTACATGTTCGTTAGAAGGGAATATCGGCGAAATGTTCGATTAATCAATTTCGTCGCTGCATGACGGATTAGGAGCGCGCGTGGTAGACAAGGCGCGAGGGAAGACGCGCGCGGTGACTTGTTGAGAGTACTTTGTCGACGTCTGGGAGAGGCTGCGGGACACACGCGTGCATCAAGCGCCCCGACGACGAGTGTGAACCAGGCTTAAATCGATCATCGTGAGCGCAGGAACGGCTCGAGAAACACGCCCGATGCATAGCCGGAGGGCTGCCGCCCGGTAAGCATCAGTGGCATGCAACAGGCCACCACTAGCTTTGCGGAAAGAGAGGCTTCGCCAGTTAGCGCGCCTTCTCGAATCAAAGGCACTTACGACGGTAGTACTTGTGGCTGTTCCTTTCGTTCGGAATAAAAACATTCCATTCATCACGAGCACATCGCGGAAGCCAATTACCACGTGCCGCTCTGTTTCTTAATTAGAACCGGTCGCGCGGCGCAAAGTCTAACCCCCGAGTGTGCGAGCGAGCGAGCGACTCGTCCAAAATCAATTTACGGAAAAGCAACAGCAGCGAAAGCTCGCAAAACAATTTTGTAGTAGGTCTCGTTCAGTTTCGTAAAGCAAAAGTGAAAGCGTAGCGCGTCATTGAGATATTGATCGATTACTCGGAAATTAGTACCCAACTGTGTCGATAACTTGAAATTCCAGAGAATAAACAATGTGCATCTCAACGTAACTCAAAAATAATTTAAGGGCGTACACACCATTTTCTGTCTCGTTCACACAATATCTCTTTTTATAATTTACAAGGTGTTAAAATTATTCATAGTGCTCTTTACATTGTCTTATGCATATATAATTTGCAATAAACTTGAATATTTCAAAGCGTCGCGCGCGCATTATCGTGATTCAGTGCCGGAGATGCTTTCGATATATTTTTGAGATCTCTATTATGCATATTACGAGTCGTAGTCGTTGTCGTCGTCGTCGTCGTCGTCGTCGTCGTCGTCGTCGTCGTCGTCGTCGTCGTCGTCGTCGTCGTCGTCGTCGTCGTCATCGTCATAAAGGCGGCGAGTTTTTCGTAATTGCAAAGCGCAACATCCGTGGTATTTCGCAAAGGGAGCTTTAATGTAATAACGTCCAATGCATTCGCGGGACTCGCGTAGGCAAAAGAGGTTCGGGTGTACAGCGAGAAGGCCGGCCTTTTCATCGGCATTGCGCGTAATTGCGAAGACTAACTAAGTTACCGCTTCGCAGTAATGATAACGAGGATGTCACAACCCCCTAATTTGGGTCCACGTCGATTGACCGTATCAGCGTTACGCGGCACTCGATAATACTATCAGCCAGCGGAGACGGAATATGATGACATTGACGAGTAATTTGGTAAAAATTTATCATATTCGTCGTATAGTTAAGTTTTTAATAAACCAACTCGTACCTCTCTTCTATAATACGTCATTGATAAATATCGTCGCACGTTACGAGACATAAAATTGTATAATAATAAGATAAAACTCGCACATGTAGTTAAAGACAAAGACGCACAGCTCGACGAGCCGTGTGAAATCATGAGATCGAGAAGACATGGGTGTGCGTCCATATGTGTAAAGCCCGGCGCGCGGCGCGGCGCGGCGCGGCGATTTGACACGACTTGGGGTTAATTTATACATGAGCGAAAGGCTGCAGAACGATCGAGCGTAGAATTGCATACAACGATAAATGAGAACGAGATGTCGATCTTGGATGTCTTTCGAGAAACACGAGCGGTCCAACGAACGTGGCTCAACGAACGCTCGGTCGTTGCGGTTTTATAACTTGCGCCACGTCTATATACGCTGACTTTCTTAGCCAATAGATTCGCCGCCGAGATAGATATCTCGCGTTGTATGTCCCTAGGGAAAGGATACGACAGAGGAGGCATACGGCGCGGGCGGCCGCGACGTACCATTTCCACGGAAACGCCCTCGTCAAGGTCGCATCGAGGTGAATGATGAGTTCTCTCAAGCGATATTGCCGCCTAGGCGCCTGCACGGATTTCTTCATTATTAAGTCACATTGTTTCCCGAGGATGTTGTATAGCGCGTTACGGTTCTAACGAGCAGGTGCCCGGCGCGGTGCGGCGATAAAATCAAATGGATCCGAAATGTATATTCCGCCTTAAAGATTTTATCGAGCCAGAAATTTACTCTTTCTCGATCGAACGTTCGGGCGCGCAAGACTCCTTCCTCTATCTCGAATTATCTCGTTTTCAAAGTAAAGGTCACTTGAATGATTACAAAATTTTTCTTTTCGTAAATATCTACTAAAATAGAAAGTGATGTCAGAATGCTTTTATTTCTAACCAAAAGAATAATAATATTATTTATATAAAGTTCGATCGCAAATATCGATTAACAAGTTCGTTCAGAAACGTTAGATTGATTCGATAAAGCAATTTCGTGATTTTGACAAAGATAATTGTGAAAAATTCAATAGAACGGCTCGTGCGATCTCCTTGTGTCATCCAACTAAAAAATCTCGTCTCGATCGACAGTAAGAAATAGAAACATATTCAATGAATAATTAACATGAACCAACTTGTGCAACAACACGCGACACTGCACGATATTATATAACGCTGGTAAAGTCAATCTTCGACCAAGGACATTATTTTCCGCCTTCATCGTCATCAACGACACGCATCGTCGCGCACTGCTAACTGAAGCTCATTTATATTAAGCAAGAAATATTATGATCCGATAATTCGATCACAGATAAATGTAATAAAGTTTAGTAATTGTTTGTAAAATCTTAACATTATCTTGTAAATTTTTATGTAAATCTTCCGTAACGCCGAAAGTCAGTAATAAATTAAATCTACAGAGGAGAGAAAAGAGAGCATCGATCTCGTATCGCTGTTGTTTCGGAAGAAGAATAAGAAAAGATGAAAAGAAGAAAAGTGTCAATGATATCAGCCAAACGATCAACGGTGATCCGAGTCGTAGAACCAACGTCGGGGAACCAACGTCGTTGTACCACAGTAAATATTTATTCGTCATTATTGCGGCAGCGTAAAATTGAAAATCTTCATAATACAGGGCCACCGCGGCGCATACTAAGTCTCGTATTAGCATACATCGCTTAAATCTCGATTCGAGTTTGCGGATAACAGGATCGTAACCGCGCGGGGTGCCGCCCGGAGCGATGGCTCGTCGTCACTCGGGACTCGCTAACCGCAATGAAACTGGATGTAACGGGTTTTAGGGTGACGAAAGTCGTTACAATTAAGACGGGTCTGATAACATACCAGTATTTATTTTATCGTATTCGCGGAAACGGTAATAAAAGAAGCAACAACAACGAGAACGTTTTCTTTGCGTGCGTGTTTCGCTAGTCTTTCACTGAAATTTAAATACTATGCGGTATGTTCGATATCGCATATGTATGTGCGCGCGTGCGCGTCTCTCTCTCTCTCTTTCTCTGTGTATGTGTGCGTATGTACGTGTACGTTCGAGTAATATTTAGGTAGGAGCCGATACGGTATAAATCAACATCAATTGTTTATCTGTCCGCGGTACAATATTTGCCATCCAAGTATTTTTTCACGACGGTCAAAGTATTTTTACACGCGCACACGCGCATGTCCGTCAGCGTAAGCGATAAACCATGGCATTACGTAATCATATATCGCGAGGCACGTAGAAAAAATTATCACAGCAAAAGTACTTAGATGTAAATGTTTTAGCTTTTTATGCGTGCCCGACGTCATGCAATTGCGAAGATTCATTGAATAAATATTAGCTTATTTATAGAAAATTATAAGGTTGAAGGTAATAATACGGTATTTCATTTACATTAAATTAATACGTTCATGTCCCAAGCTAATTATACAATCAATCAAGCATTTCGAAGCAGAAATATCGATGAATATATCAAGATTAATATTTGACGATATCATTGACAATGAAAACATTTAAGGCGATACTTTTCCAAGATGGAATCTGATAACAAGCATTACATTCATTATTTAACAACTGTACTGCACATTTTCATCGGACGCTATTAAAAATGTTCATTTTTTTTTTTTAATATTCCGTTTGCCCTTTTTAAAGCGCCGTTCCGTGAGAATCAAAAAATTAATCGGAAACATTTTGACGACAATCTCGACTCGTCGAAAAAATTCTTCATCATCTCGCGGACGGATTTGGATCGGTTGAGTGTCACTGAGGGACGCGCGGAGCACGGACAAGTGCACCGATCGACGCGTGTATGTGTACATATGCGCGTATATGTGTTATATATACCTATATATGCGCGTGTACGGACGCTTATGTACGTCGTCAACGTCGTTTTCGTGCACGTGAACGCGCGAGCGTGAACGTGTAGCCACCGACAGCTCCGCCCGCGTCCTCCTTCCGTTCGTATACATATACCTAACTGGCCATGTACGAAAGTATCCTGCACATAATGTAGTACATAAGCTCGTTACATAGAGGAGGAGAAGGAAGAGAAGGTAATAAAGGGGAAGGGTATTCACAAACAGGGTGTCCCCGAAAAAAATTCGACCTCTGTCTCCGATAATTTTGTTTCCTCTCTCTCTCTCTCTCTCTCTCTCTCTCTCTCTCTCTCTCTCTCTCTCTCTCTCTCTCTCTCTCTCTCTCTCTCTCTCTCTCTCCTTTTTCTCTCCTCTGGACACGTTTTCCACGCCTCTATCGTCAAAAATCGCGTTCCGTAGAAATGATTGCGCGACAATTTGATCCAATCGAGTAGTTACGAAGCCAGACGCCAGTGAAAACGAAAAACTCGCGGTGCGTAACGTAATGGGGCGGGGGTGCGTTCCCTGGTAAATTACACTGGTTTCGCCCGACGCGACGTAAGGCTCGCACAGGGCGCTCAATTAAATTCAATCGGATACACCCCAAGGTTCTCCCCAACGTGTTTCTGCGTACGGGCCGCGAAATCCAAGTACGCGTGTCGTTTACTTTCTTTGCCACCACCGCGTACATCCGAGGCAAGTACACGGTATATATGTATCGCGCGAGTAACGTGTGTATTTCATATATAAGCCATAGATATGTGGCCCAACACGCGCCTATACATAATGTGATATAAACACATGTATTCGGCGGGGTATGTACACGGTGCCAGCGCGCGTAGGTGTGGATGAAAGAGAAAGAGGGAGGAGAGGAGAGGAGAGAAGAGGAGAGGAGAGGAGAAACACAGGAAGGGAGACAGAAGAGGTTGGGGGAAGGGAGGAAAAAGAGAGAGAGAGAGAGGGCGAAAAGCCGCAGGGAAACTATTGGCCGGACGAGGTATTAACGAGCGGCAATGCTATTGACAAGGGATCGGTCCGAACATGGAGAAAAAGGGAGACAAAAAACTGCCGGCGACGCAATAGATCCTCGGAGGCATCGAAAAAGCGCGGACATGAATACGGTTGACCGAATTTCTCCGTGGAAAAAAGCGAGGGCGTCGTTGTAACGAGAAGGGGTGAAGAGGGAGTCGTCGAGCACGAATCAATCCCCGCTCACGTAATTCGAACGTCAAACTGTGTGACAGTAAAAATAAGAAAATTTCAAAGAATTGAACATTGGAAATATCCTAAAAGAACTGTTACATATTTTAAACACTTGCTTCCATTCCTTTTCTTAAATGCATTAAGAAAAGACCTAAAAGTTGAAATTTTAAATATTTATTGGAATTCTTACGGAGAGCACACGGAAATCGCAACAAGAATAGTTCAACTGCAGCGTTTTTACAAAAATAGTCACAAAATGATTATTACACGAGAAAATAAATGATATTTTATATATGTTATTTTCACGTGCACAACTGCGATATATATATATATATATATACACACACACACACACACACGCGCACCACACACATATATATATAACAAATGCACCTCTGTCCTCGACGCGAATATATGCGACAAGCACCGTAAAAGGTTATTCGCTGCTAATTATCGTAAAAAATGAACTCTGCCGATGCGGCCGTACCCTTTGACGCAACTTTTTCTCGTCTCGCGGAACAAGCGCGGAATTGAAAACGAACGAAATATTAAAATAGAATAGCGGGAGAAGAGAAAAGAAGAGACGGGGGCGATTCCGGGGGGGAGAAACTAGTTCACAAATCGTGCGCGATGCGACGGTGTGTCGTACGTTGCGAAAATAAAACTCGCGAGTGGAGTCGCGGATACGCGATCGAGTAATCAAAAGACACGGCGAAGAATCCTTTGCGAATGTTAAAAGGGCTTTTTAATTATTTTCATTTTTCATTTATTTATCTGGGGTTCGCGGGCGCGATGCGGATTCGGTCGGGTGAGGGCAACGGGCAACGCTGCCCGTTGCCCTTTAACGGAGGCGGATAAAATATTGCGACGCGGGTGCGACGGGCGCGCAAGCGGCACACAAACGATGGAAACCACTACGAAGAGAACGAAAGATCGCGGGGCAATAGTTTTACGAGCGGATCGCGAGAGCGGACAATTCCATTGCGGTTCAAGCGAGATGGAAGTTCTATATTTCCCGCGTTTCTTATAACGATTTTCCATATTTTCCTTACCGGCGCGCCGCGCCACCGCCGCGCCGGTACCGCGGAGGCAGAATTAAAGCTTCGAAAAAGTGATATCGAGGCTCTCGAGTCCCTCGCGAGCTTTCCCACCGGTATTGTCACATTTCTCACGACAGGAAAACCCGTGTCCTTTGTATTAATTTAAATATTTTTATCCTAATGTATTTTAGCTTCGAAGAAAGATCTCGTTTCTTATAGATGCCATGTTTTTAATTCAATATAATTCACGTAAAGGGCATTAAAAAATTTCTATAGTTAGCGCCAGCATATATATGAAAATTAAAAGAGGACAAATAAATAGAAACGTAGAAAAATGGAAGAAAATTAATTTGTAAAATCAAGATTTGATAGACCTAGATTAAGTATCTTTGTATTATATGAAATTTGTTGCTAAATTTAATCATCATTGTGGGAAACGTAAATTTTCATTATTGTTATTGCAAACGAGCAGATTAAAATGTCCGCACCCAGCTCTAGCGCTATCGCGATGTAACGATCGCGTGTGCGTTTCCACGCGACCAACGTTTTACGGAACTCTACACGACTTTCCCGATAATGCCGAACCCATATCCGAATGTGGGTCACGCTTTGCGCGCACATTAAGCGTCGCCGATAATTATATTTTCCCGCTACGGCGGCGTGCGCCGATAAAACGTCATGGCTACGGACGGCGCCGCGTCGCGTCGGTGCGACGCCCGAAAGATCGGTCATCCGGATCATGCGGAATGACCTGCGTCTAGATTCAAGAAAGCATCCATGAAATCGATCGACAGACTACATAAGGCGACGGAAAGCGATGTAACAACGCCGTTACGTCTCGCAAAGGTCGGAATTCGTTAAAGTGCATGGAAACTGGAAACAAACAAGTATAAGAGTGGAGAGTAGGCAGATAAAAAATACGGAAAGATGAAAAAGGGGGAGGAGGTGGGGAGAGAAAAAGAAGGACTGCGAGGAGGAGAGGATGAAGAGAAAGAGGAGAACGAGAGAAGACACACACACACACACACACACACACTCTCGCTGTCGAGGAGAGAAAGAGTAAAAAAGAGGGAGGCAGGCAATGCCGCAACAAAAGACAATAGTTGTTCCGCCGGAGGGCAACGTGAACTTTTGCGCCGTTGGACAATGTTATCGCCGCCGGACGCAGAGCGGGCATGACAAAACTTTGTCCGGTTTTACATGAGGATTCTCCGCGAGATCCTCCTTTTCTTTACCCGCCCTCGCGCGTTGCCGAACTGCCACCTCTTCACCTGGGCCGGTATCCGATGTCCGAGGCCCAGCCTGCTTCCGAGAACGCATCTACATCTCGAGAAACAGACTAAATTTTTATACCACCAGACGGGTGGTACGGACCCAAAAACAAAAAAATCCGCTTTCCTGCCAATTATCGGAAACAAAGTCGCGGAGGCGGAGACAAACAGTCCGAAAGAAAAGAAGAAGAGGTGGGGGTGATCTCTCCTCCATGAGAGTATGTGTGTGGATTTATCGCGTCAACAACGGAGAAATGGGAAAAAAAGGCGGCGGCGGCGGCGGCGGCGGCGCGCGGGTCAGTCGGCGGCGGCGGCGGCGGCGGCGGCGGCGGCGGCGGCGGCGCGCGGGTCAGTCGGAAGGTGTCATACAAGTTTCGGGAGGGACGGAAGTGGCAACCGCGATTATCGTCTTTAAGCGGATTTAAGAATCCTCTCCGCGTCCGCCATGGGCACCCGATTCTCGAATCGGGCAAAGCCGCGAGAGTTCAGCGACGTCGGATTCCCGTCTCTTTGAAGATGAAGACAAGGTTGACACGGGTAGTGAACCTCTCCCTTCGTCACTAGACGAAGTAATAATCCGGCATCCGTTGGAAATTTCCAGCCAAGAATCTCGAATCTCGACCAGAGGCGTACTTACTACTCGACTTTTGCGACGGCGACGGCGACGGCGACGACTGCGGCGGCGAAGGCGAAGACGGCCTCCCTGATAATCTCCCCTATGTTTATGTGTACACATCGCCGAAAAGAGAGAGGGTTCGGTTAGCTGTCGGAGGGATCTAAAAGGAACCCCCAAGGAGTGAAAGCGCCGAGAAATGCTGATTAAATCCTCTTTAGTGCGGCCGACGGCACAGCGACCACATTAAACAGTTGCAAAGGGACATTATTCGAGTTTTATCCGACGTACTTTCGCGTAAACGAGGAAACGCGAGTTTCCACCGAAAAGCGGCCGAGTATAACGAACAACCTTCCGGTACTCGGTGCGAATTTCCTTTTCGCTCCTCCCCTGCGCGGCCGCTGACGTGAGCGAATCAAATCGCAAGCGTCCTCGTTATCATAGGCGCACAAAGGCAATGCGTCCTATTAAAAATTCATTGTCGGGAGATAGCATCGACTAATAACTCATTTCTTTCTGTTTCTCTTTTAATTTTAATTTACGATGATTTCTTCGTGTGCGTTAAGTCACGGTAAATGACTTGCAATCAATTGGGATTTGCAATTAGTTTGGAAACATTTTATCCTTTGTAGAATGTATCTTAGCTCGTATCTTTCTTTAATTTAATTCACAAAAATTTCATCATTTATTATTAATCCAAGTATATGAATTCGAAATATCTTTAATGTATTCTATTCTCAAGTACTTAACGTATTTGATTTTTTTCTTTTTAGCAATGTTTGTCGCTTGTAAGATAGCTAATCAATATTCCTCTCTATGCGATAATTATAAGGGACTTTTACATATTCCAAAGGAAAATAACATCTCGAAAGCTTGAGAACAAAATAACCATAAAATATGGAAATTATGTAATAAAAATTTTACATCTGGATTAATTTTTCAAAAAAATTGTAATTTTTTTCCGAAAACTCTTTCTTAGTTGTATGTATAACAATGACTTATTCATCCGGCTCAAGAAGACTTGCCTTAAACATACGAAAGAAACGGGACGTACCACTTTAATCGATATACGCTGAGTTACGTCACAGAATAGCCGCGATTATCCAGAAGACTGTGTTAAAAATAAATGAAAGGAACGAAATCGAGCTAGGATCGACAGCCGACGGCAACGCCTTAAAAAAAAAGAGAGATGAGAGGAAAGAACGGATTTCGTTCGCGCAAGGACACGAATTATTTCGCGCGGCTATATTCTCCACGAGAGAGCCGGCGGGATCTCAAGGACATCGAATACCCGGCCTTTTGTCGAGAAGAAAAAAAAATAAAAAAAAACGAGAGATGAGAAAAATGGCGAACGAGATGCAAATATATTCGCTTCACGGCGAAGTCAACGGGGCGAAAGTGTGTAGAAGGTCAGTCTCCGTCAGCGACAGGTGATCACATATACGCACGAAGACGGAATTCAAGGTGGAGGTGAATTACCTGGCCGGGATTTAAGGCTAGGTCACCACCTTCCCGAGTGGCCCTGACTCGTCGAGCTTCCTTCCCTCTACCCCCGCCGAGTATTCCATCGGTATATTCGTATCCTTGATCGATGCGACGCGCGCGCGTGCTTCGCTAAAGCATCCGCGATTCGAAAATCGATTGAGCGTGACTCTTTCTTTACTTGGTACGTTCCTAATGCATAGCGTTACTACAATATTATTATAAGAATTGGAAAACAACAAAGCTCAACTTTTTTTTTATCGTATAGCTTCGAGAAACAGAGGTGCACGGAGCAATCGTAAGTAAGATGCGTATGTAAGAAAAAGATGAATGAGTGAGTGAGTGAGTGAGTGAGTGAGAGAGAGAGAGAGAGGGATGACCCAGCTACCGAATCGTATTCGCGTGGCACAGAAACTCGACCGCGTTTCAGTTTTGCTCGCGCTAATTGCTTAAGACTGTCTGAGTACACGCGCGACCAATCTCCGTAGGGACCGCGCCCACGTGCCGCCGGAGTTAACTTAATTACGGTCAATTAAGCGTCAATTAACCGAGTGGCATGCGCGCATACGCGCATACGCGCCAGCGACCTTCCGTACCGTACGTATGCACGACTGTGTTCGCTAGATTAGCGAGACGCGGCACGATGATCTTAAGACGTCGAATGCGACTCAACGCTCACGCAACGCTCCTTCCTCCCTCGGGAACGAAGCGATGAAAGCACGTGTGAGACTTACTTAATGAGTCAGCGACCCACTTCTTCAAGAAACTCGCGGTTCGAAGATAATCGACCGCGGTAAGAAAAACCGAGAGGTATATGCCAAAATAGCAAAATACTCAGGTACGCGTCACGTATCGAGATTATGACTAAGTAGAGAAAAAAGATAATTACGAGAGATTTATTCACAACTTGGAATTTGACTTGGTTGATAAAAAGTACAGTTCCATTCTTTTTTAAGCTTTCGGTGAGAAACTATTCCTGACACCTGTATCAATTACATTGACATGCACTTATCGAAATATTAAGGTTCTCCAGCTTAGATAGGCAAGACACTTGACATTTCATAACACATTAGCTTTTGATCATTGCTATCTTCTAAATGATAATGAATAATTTGCCTTGCACGTACTTTTACTATAATAACTAGTGACATTGTCGTGTTTTCACTGTAAATAGATATCACTCATATATGAGTTTGTGTAATTTAATTGAATTGTGTATTTACTTAGAAATATAGAGCAACGATAGTATTCACCGTCAAGACGACAACCTTTTCTCCTTTCTTGTACTATAAAGCATCGGCGCGGCGACGGCGGCGGCACTCGCGAGACGACGAGCCACCGCAATAATTAATGACACTCGTCGAATCCTTCGCAAAAAGTTGATCGCTCTGTCGAGAGAATAGAATGCGGACGCTACACGTCGTTCCAGAAATAAAGCTGTCATCCGTATTCGTTTGTGAAGTAGGATAGCGTGTCTTGAATAATAAATGGAAGATAAAAATACGCGCCAATGCCGCCAATTAGCCGAATTAAGATACCGGAACAAAACAGACCCTGTGAATAACAACAAGAGATCTAAGTGTCGCGCGTCGCGCCAAGGGAACATTCCGAGAAGGAATTCCAGAGTGATAAAATACGCGCGCGAAAACCAATCAGTCAATATTTAAAATCTCAGCTCCATTGCAATTTCTCAATTCATGAACCAACTTTTTAGAAAGAAATTTGAAATAGATCGAGACAGTCCAGTAAATTCCGCAAGAAACAACATGTATTTTTTAATAAATGCTCAAGTTTTCGAATCGAAAGAAAAAAATTCTGACAGAGAAGCAGCAAAAATCTAACTAAAAATCGATGTGAGTGAACGCGGTAAATATAAAACAAATGGACGAAATGGCAAAATCCCGCTGTGGATATTCGCTCTGGATATCCACGTTCGAAAAGTGCACCAATAAAAATCGTTAATACTTTTGACATAAAATTGCAAATGTTGCGAAATAATATATTACCGGATCGAGTCAAAAAGCTGTCTCGTATATATTTCAATAAAAAAAAATATGTATAAATAATATGTATCGCAGAGAAATCGTATGGCGTAATATTCTGCATTAATATCCGTGCGTCATGTGTGTAATACCATGTATAAATAAAGCGTAATGATACGCTGCACGTATCTAAATACATTTTTAAATTTATCCTAAATATTTAACGAACAAGACGTACTCGTATATGTACATCTAACGGTGACGACGACGACGGCGGCGGCGGCGGCGGCGTCAATTAGCAAACACGTGGTCGCGCGGTCAAGAAACTTAATTCCCACCCGCAGCCTTTGTCCGTGACTCACACTCGCTGCTCCATTTTTTCGCGCTCGCCCAGCGAGTCTCTCACTCGGAAGGAAACACTCCCGGAGGCGAGGCAAGGCAAGAGAGCAAACGCTTTTCCTTATTCATACCGGCCATTATCTCCGACAATGTTGCGCGATAAATACCGCCGTGGAACCAATTAAGCGGACCGCGCGCAGCGCAGCGCGTCGCGTCGCGTCGCGTCGCCGCTTTTATCGTCCATCTTTTTTTTCTTTCTTCTTTTTACCAACGACATGCGCGCCGCTCGATCTCGTGCCACTACCCACGTGCCGATTAATGAGGCGCGACGGGGAGAGGAACCGGAAAGAATCGGCGGTCTGGTTTTCGTGGAGAAGGGGAAGAAGGAAGAAAGCGGCGGCGACGGCGGTGACGACTAAAGTAGAAAAGCGAGAGAGCAACGAAAGTCGCTAAGAGACGGCAGACGCTAAAAGCGCCACGCGGCCGCGTGAATAATAATCCGTGATTAATAGAGTGCTAAGCCAACGGCGTGCAGGCGCGCCCGCCGCATGAATGGCCGTAGTACTATTAAGCGGCCGGCTATATTACACCTACGGTGATACGAGGCAAGCGTAGAGCCCGGCCGCCGCGCGCTGTTGTGTATCGGAGCACACGGCTAATTTTGTCGGCGCGACGAGATTCCGAAGGTGCACGTCCGACCATTATCTGATCCGTCGCATCGCATCGCATCGCATCGCGTGAGTTCACACGTTAGTAGCCGATCCGCAACACGTATAGATGGTATACAGATTTATTTATTATGCTATTAATAGCCCTAAATTATGCCATTACCTAATCTTTCGCGGTCTCTCGTGTGACCCTATTAACTTTGTCACGCTGTTCAATTAAACGCGCGCTTCTACATTATGTTCAAACGAAATTAATAGTCAACCGGTCATTAAAATAGGTATTTTTTATAAAATGTCAAATCCAATTTGATTTATCAGCTAAAGAGAGCATAATTGCATTCGTCAAAGAAAGTTTATCCAGTTTCAAACGTTTAATTTTTTTTTATACTTAAAATTAAACACTTTTTTCATGAATATGTGAAAAAATAGATAACGCTATTCAAAGCGTTGCTCCTGTCACAGAAAGTCAATAATAAATATTCTAATATTAAAATAAGTAAAAAAAATGAAGTAAAAATGTTGACAACAATGTGCCAAAGACGGAACGAGATGTGTCTAGCGTTAACACTGATCGATGAAAACAGTCGTGTTAAATTATATCTTGAAGATTGAATATCCAAGAGAGAGAATGTTATGTTATCTATGCGCCTGTAACACCTAAGCTGCCCGACGCGCCGAATACCGCGGTGTCTCGTCAGGATTACGGCGCGAAGCGCGGATTCAGAGGGAACCAAGAACGTAATTTCGGAGATAGCCGTGACCGCGGTCATCGGTTGGCGGTTCGCCTACGTAATACGTACTACGTATAAGTGGTGGGTAGAGGTATGCGCAAACGGCAAACAAGAAGTAGCTACTGGCTGCTTCCACAGGTGGTCGGGTCACGAACTGACCCCACTCCATCGCCCCCCCCCTCCCTTTCTCTCTTCTCTTCTCTTTCTCGGTCTTTCTCACTTACTCGAATCTCTCTTTTTCTCTGCTTTTACCTCTTTCTTCCTCCTTCTTTCTCCCGCGTCTTAGCATTTCCTTCCTCAACGACCTCTCCTTCTCTCCGGTTATTTCTTCTATACTCCTCTGTTGCTATTCCTTGCTCATGTTCTTGTCTCGAAAAGCCCTCGTTCTCTTCTCCCCTCGCCCCCCCCCTCCCCCCTCTCTCTCTCTCTCTCTGTCCGAAGCTAACTCCCGCTGACCCGTAGCATGTTATGTTAGATGTATAAGTAAGCAAGTATGTAGTAGGTCGAGTGAGCCGTCGAAGGAAGGAGAAGAAGGTGACGCCGAGAGTACCTAGCATCCGTAACACTGACGTACCTTCGAGTCCTCCCAACATTTCGACTGGTTTACGCTTGGCTACGAACTAAGAAGCCCTGATTTCCTGTCTTCCTTAGAAAGCACGTCTCAGATATGTATATATGTTCGAACTACTAACCGTTAAACGTAATAAATGTAACTTTCCCAGGTATCTTTTTACATAATTTAATTTAAGGACAAGTTTTATATAACAACGGGAAACCATGGAGAAAAAATGATAACCGCACATATCAAGAGCAATATTTGAATGCAAGGAAATTATTCTGTCTATAAAGACAGCACAGCTCTTTAAAAACCGACAGAATCAATGTATCACATATTTCACCATCACACTTGGAATAAGTTTTTTCAAGCTCGAGAAACTTCTTTGCTAAAAAAAATCAGAGTCCAACCGTAGTTTTTGCACGACCTAATTTCGGTTATCTGGTAGATAAAAGTTATCTCTGTACAACGCGTTGCCTTTGTGAGTCAGTCAGTGTTTAGTATTTATGATCGCGAAATAGCCACGAGGCACTCGTGTCGGCACGAGTTGCGTACGCGTCAAGTGGCCTGGCAAACTTCACGAGGAGCTCAAGGCCGTGTTATGTCAAAGCCTCAGATATACATTCTGTTTCACACTAGACGACGTAGGAGCAATTCGTACAAGATCTTTTGACATATTCGATATAGGTACAGGCGGGACAACTCTCTGTGGAAAACGATTCTTGCTGAATTTCTTGCGATACAAATTTTATCGTTAACAAAATTTTATTATATCGATTTAACATTAACAATAATTATTCTCGCATTAATAGAATTCTATTATATCAATTTAACATCAACATTAACAATAATTATTCTCGTTTGCATTAAAATCATAGTAATTACAAATTTAATATAGAAATATAATATTTTTCTATAATATTTTATAAATCATATTTATGTAAAAGTTATAATTAAGTAAAAAAAACTGCTACTTTACATTATAATACTTATATTTCACTAGATGATATACAAGTGGTCTCAGACAGATTTGTACATACATGTAATAAATACATGTATGACAATTATTCTTAAAATGCAGCATTTTAGTTTCTAAAAATTAATAGAAAAAAAATATAATTTAATTTATAGTTTGACTGTAAGAAATATGATTTTAACAAAATTACCAAGATATTGAACCTTGCTAATTGAAAAGTTCCCACAGAAGATATTCTCAAGAGGAACTCGAAATTCATGAATTTTCGAGTATCTAGTATCATAAATTTTAATACAACGATATTTAGTAAAACTAGCACGCGAATGAAAAGTCTACGTGCGATATTACATTGCGTCATTACACGATCGTTAACCAAATTCTAAAGTCGATAAAATATTAGATACTAACACAACTCATATACATACGAGTATGTATGTATTGTTTTCCTTCAATCATTAATTAAACAAGAAACACTTGATAAACAAGAAATGTTAGCACAAAATGAAATAATCACAGAGAAAAGGTATTTTATTAGGGAGATCTCGCGGAAAGTACATTCGCGGATTACCAATCCGCGTGGTTGTTTATTCAATTCCATCAGCGACGCCGGGGTGCGAACGGCGGTGTTCGCCGATGCTCGGCCGCGGAAACCGTTTCCGACCGTTTCTATTCGCGCGCGCACCCGGCACCCGGATTCCAAAGTCCGCAGCAAGAGAACCGGGTTGCGCCGCCGCTCGGTTGCTCGGTTGCCTTCAGTCGTAGTAGGATGCTGAAGGCACTGCGGTTGCCATGGCGACCCACCACCACCGCAGCCCGATGTAATTATTTGAAAAACGCCCGCCGCAGCCCCAACCCTCCACCCACCACCCCCAGGGGGGGGGGGGGGTGGGAGGGGTTGCCAGGTACAGAGTGATGCAAAAGTAGCTGGGTGGACTTTTGTGCATTCGTGTGGCGAGGTATGATCAATGTCATCACCTACGTGATCCAGCTCGTATCCGGACAGTGCACCAAGTAAAAAAAAAAATCCCGAGGAAGGACGCTGCTATCCTCGCTCAGTCGAATCGCAAAACGATCTATCAATTTCCGTTACAATATGCAGTCCGGAAGTGACTACGGCGTAAGAACTTTTTATCGCAGGCAGCAGCGTCGGACATCGACTTCCGGATTCTGTCGCGGACTGTACAATAAATATGCGGGCTTCCGCTTCGTAAATTGGTTCGCTCGAAATAATTAAATGCGAAATTTCTCGCCGCTTTTTGAGATAGCGAAATTTTAGTCGCGAATTTTTTGCGATCTCCGCGGGAGATCCGTTGAGAGTAGCGACTATTTTCGGGCGAAAATTCAACTCGCGGGGATTCGGCCGCGAGATCCACAATGTGGCAATCCGTAAATCCGCGTATCGCGCCCGTATTGGATTCTGATTTTTTCGGCCAATTTTCCTGGCGATCGGTTCAGCGGTTTAACTGCGGCGTATGCACGCACATACGCTTGTGCGCTTCGGATTCTAGCCTTTTCCGGGAGATATGTGATTGGAATGTGACGAACGGAATCCACTCAATGATTATTACATAATAGCGTTCTTGGATTTACCAATTTTAGCCTTTATAATATACGAATATATAATATACGCGTATCGCGCGCAATATAAATCCGTTACACGCTTGTAATCAATCGTAATGATATTAAAACGATTGCTACCTACACGAATGCAATTATTACCGCTCGTCCAGCATATGGAATTTAACGATTCGACGATATATATTTTCTTTGCGCTCGTTTCAATCGAGAAAAAATTTCTGCTCTTATGAAAATCTTTATTAAAAAATATATATATATCCTGTTTTGCTTTCAAGATTTTCTCGTGTCAAAATTTCCCGAGATAATTTTCAAACAAATGTAGCAGACGAATCTAAAAGTGAACACGAAATTCAAGGCACGAAAAGTATTATTAGTTCTCTGAAAAAAGCCAGGTTTTTCAAGTCATCGAGTGCTCGTGCTGAATATATTTATCGGAGGAAAAAATTTGTAAAAAAACAAAGTGCAAGAAACAAACAATTACGTTTATCCTATTAACAATATAAAATTGTTTCTCGGAAAAAAGAAGCAAAGTCGAATATTCTTACAACCTTTTTTCTAAAAAAAATAGTTTACTAAAAAAAATAATTTTTTTAAATTAGAGAAATACAACTACATCTCTCTAATTAGACGAGTCAACTTCTGAGTTGGAGTGTACCCTCTACTACCCCCCTCGCATCTACCTGAATGCTCAAGGGTGTACATAACGCGGTAGTCATAGTGTGGGTCAAAAATCGCAAACGCGAAAGTGCGCAGGGATGAATTTCCTGCACCGCGCGGATTCTCGTCCGCGCTTGGCCACCTCGTCAAGCACATGTAGGAAATGTAGGTGCGACTTGCTAAAAATTATAATTAAAATTATGTGTCCTCAGCTTGCCGCTACGCGCAACCATTTTGCTCGATGAAAAGGACCGTGGCCTCGCTTTATTTATATCTCGATTTTCCAAGGTGCGTTATGGTTAAGTGAGAAGGGAGAGATGTGTCCTCGATTGATTATTCATTTATTTCTTAAATATCAACATTACATTTTCATACTTTTCATGCGTAAAACTCTTTATTAATTTTCTCAAAATATAAGATGTAAAAATATAGGAGAATATATTTAAAAATATTTATAAATATAAGAGAGAAATTCTTTTTAAATGTTTTAGTCTATCACATTTATTAATTTTAATCAATTCGATTTCAAAAATAATTTTACACTGCAGTAAATGCGATTACACTGATAGAAAAATATTTGGTATAATTGGATGTATTAATATAATTATGGTTAAGAGTTCCATATTTTTATACGTAGTTATCACTGCTACGATATTAGTAATGATACAATGTGTTGGACTGACGAAAAAATAGTTGTAATTAACATAATTTAAATATAGATATTAAAATATAATCAATATTTATAGTAATTAAAATCACATTTTTGTTAATGTAAAATGTTGTATGTTATCATTACTAACATTATAGCAGTAATAACTACACATAAAATACAGAGTTCTTAATTATAAATATTATTTTAACATTCAGTTATAGTCACAAATACCAAATGTTTTTCTCTCATGTCAGTGTAGAGTAGCAGAAACAGCACTAAGGTTAGACAAATCGATCGACAATCGGAAACACACTCTTCCGCGTATTTCGCGACCCATCTCGGGGAAGACGATGTCGGTCCACGACGGAGAAACGAACGGAGAAGGTGGGCCGAGAAGACGAAGAGAGTAGAGGAGGAGGGAGGCGCGAGAAGAAGGAGAGAGAGAGAGAGAGAGAGAGAGGTCCGTGGCGATGCTCACTTGTTGCTCGCTCGACTAATTGCCAAGTAATTGGCCCCGTACCCCCGCTCGTATAAAGTTTGCTTCATTGTCTTTAATAACGCCGTGACCTGCGCTAATGACTCACGTCGCATTCGTCAGGAAAGGGAGACGACGGGCACTCAATGAAGAGGTTCGAGAGAGCTTTGCGCATTGTAAATGCCCGAAGAGTTGAAAAGCCGATGAGACATGCATAATATTTCGTTTAACGCTGTTCTCGAATATGTGGCTCAAAAAGTTATGCAACAAATACAGCAAATAGGCACAAGTTTCCACTCTTCCAATCGTAAAGGAAACACGTTTATCATTGTCGTTTATCTCATTTGCATTTTCTTCCTTCTTCGAGATTATGCTATCGATCAGCTTAACATATGAAATTAGCATAAATATCACCGCACTCGTATTACAACAAACGCAATACGTTTAAAACATTTCTTTTTCTAGTTCTATTTTTAAATTCCGAAAATATTAATGGATATACCGTGACAAAAGTTGAGTAAATTAAAAACAGATTACGAAAAGATTAGTTGTATTTACGGACTCATGGACGAGACGTGTATATCACGCGCTAGAAGATTCATCATATGGCTGTTAATTAAAAAGAAAGTATCTTTAAAGATACATAGAAATTGGCAAAACCAAAAATTTTCGAAACGTATAGACAATCAGCACACATTTTAAACATGATGCAATGTGTTTTCGACAACAACGCGATAATCATCCCTTTAGTCATCTAAATTGTTTTAATTCTTAACATGATCGTAAATTATTGAAGATCGTACGTTTAATAATAAAACATTGAAAAAATTACAAAAGTTACATACTTGACACTCGATCCCACCCAGTGCCCTAAGAATTATCAATTATCAAATAGAATGGGGAAATTTTTAAGTGAGCGAGTAATTCCTCGTGAGAGAAAGGCGCAGCAATTAAAGCGAGTAGTCTGTATTTTTCTAGAGGTGCCGGAACAAATCGCACTAGAAAATTACGGCGGAAAGAAGGAGGCACATTATCTAGATACATTATTAATTTATCATTATCATTACTTTCTCATTATTATTTACTATTTAGTAAATGTCAGTGATTATCTTTCATTTCTCCACTCCGTCGACACATTTAATTGACGATTATTTAGTTGACGGAACAAAAAAATTCTAACAAGGAAATATCAAGAAATCGTAGGTGGAACTACTATCGAACAAAAAAAAAAATTTAATAAAAATAAATTGTTTGCGCTCAATAAAATAAAAACTTAATTTTCAAATTTACTATAGATTAAAACAAAAGAGAAACACGTTGGCTTATGGATCGGAATGAGTAGTGAGATGCGACGCGAATATCCGTGTAACTTTCCATCGAAGCGAGTACCTAAGGGATAACCGACGTAACGAGGTACACGTGTCGCGCGCAGCGAGACACCTTGGTGCACCGTGTACGTCACATGTGCGGAAGTAAGAAGCCGGTCGTGTCGCAGCATCCGCACGATCCCGCCGGCAGTCGGGGACAACCCGTGCGTGACCAGATGTCCGATTGTGCGCGGAATCGTGGAGTGTGACTCATGCCCCGAGCGACGGTGTCGACATAAGGGAGCCACAGACGTCGGAAGACCTATGATACGCGCATGACCACCTATCGACGCACACTGTTACGTGTCGCGCGACACGGTTTTATCATCAAATTTTCTTCTATTTTTTTCGAATAACTTCACTTGGCAAACAATGTTATTACAGACAGTCTTGATAAACCTATCTCAATGAATTGATAAATATTAATTGAAATAAATATCTGATTGTAACTGATTGTCAGCCAACATCGCGTCAGTTGCGGGGATTTCAGCAAATCAATCGCGTAATTTTTAGAAATTGTTGCAACAGCGGTTGTATGACATTTCTACGAAAAGCATGAGGTTTAATTAAATAAAATTCGTGGGAAATACTCAAAAAGAACGGTTTGCTAAAATATTTAAAAATTCAGTTGGATCTGAAAATAATAAAATGTATTAAATCACCAAAATAATTATGTACGACGCTGATAAAATATCAAAACTTTTTTTTAGCATTGCTTATCACGTTTCAACATCCTTCTTAATTATTTTAATGATCTAACAAAATTATTTTCAGATCTGTTGCTAAATTTTTAGATACTTTAGCAAGCCTATTTTTTTCGTATATATAATGACAAAAAACAAAAAATAAAATATATTGCTAATTTCCCGATGATGTGTGTGTGTGTGTGTGTGCTGTTTCAAGTCTCTCTCTCTCTCTCTCTCTCTCTCTCTCTAAATACGAGTACATTATGCTGATGCAGCAAGACCAATATAGGGCTAATATTAATTTAAATTCCAGTCTGTCACACTATCCTAGATTAAAAATCGAGATTAAAATTTGCCGAAACTCTTCGAGAGATCTTCGTCAGTAAAACGGTTTATGATGGTCAGTATAACTTTATGGTGACCTTTCCTCCTCATTCCTCGTCGCTCAATAATCAGGTAACATCCTTCTAACGAGGTAGGCCTCTCGAGTCGGATTAGCAATAGCGTTACTGATGTAATTTCCTTTAAGATGTACAAAGAGTACTCGACCTAAACGTATAGTAGTAATGCGCATGCTTTGCGCGCCTCTGGCTTTTCAGTCGACTAAGGTGATTAATCTCTTTCTTGGAAGGCGTGTTAAGGTCGCCTGACAATGTAACAGCGAATAATATAATGACAACGTAAATCTGAACTTTTTCATTGCTTAAACACTCAATAATTATACGGAATAATTTTATAACAATTAAATTCCCGACGAGTATCAATGCATAAACCAAACAACCATGTGTTAATCATTTCATCATGACGTAAAATTGACAATTTTACATTGAAAAAATAACAAAAAAATAACAAAAAAATATCGATTGCAAATTAGAATTAAAATTATAATGAAGATATCTCTGAATCTTAAACTGGCTATATACAGTTCCATCTTCAAGACGGAATAGTTGGCTTGCGTAAATACTTGAATATACATCTACACTAGAAACCAATGGTAGCAATTCGAGCAATTGAAATAACTTTGGAAACAAAACTGTATGCTATTACAAAAAATAGCATTTCTATACAATATATAAATTGAAACGGATTTTTCGAAATCACCACAGACCTCGATGAGAGCCGCAAGTTGCGCACAAAATTCCCACGATAAACCATAACCGTGTGAAATGCGACAAAAGCGGTCCGATATTTGTACTGTAAATAAAGGATAATTCCTGTAAATAAAGTTAACTGGATCAGGAAAAATCACGTGCTTTCTCGTGCTTCGGAAATTTCCCGAGTCACGAGCATTCGTTTCTGAACTCGAGTTGAAGGGAAAGCTAGCTCGCTTGAGCGATGTGTTCTATTTCAAAATTAAGATCTACTCGTACCCTACACACATGTATTCTCGTATTTCGTATAAAAGAAGAACATTCAGGAAGGACATGAGAAAAAAGGATGGAGGCGACAGGAACGAGCAGGGTACCTAGCAGACGGAGGAAACGGCCGGAGACGGAGAATCTCAGCGACGCGCCGGCTAGACGGCATCGTAAACTTCGGCGAGAGGAACTTTTGAATTTTAGTAAGAGGTATTCTCCTTCTTCTCCGCCCACCCTCTCTTTCTCGCCCCAATTTCGGCCGATGCCACTTTCTTCCCCCTCTCACCCTTTACTCTCTTGCCTTAGCCCTATAAATTAGGGAGTTTCTCCCGTTCCTCTCCGAATGGAACTGTGCTACCTACGCTCGCACACTAGCTTCGATTAAGGAAACACCGTAGTGAGCTGACATATCCTTGGAGAACCTCATGGAGCTCCTCGCCGAAGTCGACAGAGGTCGCCAGAGAGAGAGAGAGAGAGAGAGAGAGAGAGAGAGGGGGGGGGAAGAGTAACAAAAAAAAGAGAAAGAAAGAAACACTATTCCGAAGGGGTAAGTTTCCTCTCCGAGTAACGATATAATACGAGAGTGTGATAAGTCAATAATTTATCGATAACGCAGAACGCCGATGTGTTGATGAGTTTGAAGCGTCAATCTAGCATCTGCGAGAATAGGGCGTTACGAAATTGAAGCATTTAATTAGGTAGAGTAGGCACAAAACTGCTTTTAAATTGCAGATTGATAGTTTAATAACAATGATATAGATATCACATCGATCAATAATTAATTTTCGCATTAAATATATGATAAATAAAATTCTCTCAAAATCACGTTGGACGTAGATATCATATGCAAGAAAAACGAAAATAGAAAATGAGAAAGTAAAATTCGTACGCAGAGGGAAAGGAGAAGAAGGAATATCTTTATTATTTATAATTTTCCGTCGGGATAAATTTATTTCATAAATGTTTCAAAAAGCTGAAAAGTCCAGGAGGTAGTTTTTAGTTACGAGAAGAAGGAACCTAGTTTTTTCGCCGTTGCTCAACGCGCACTTAGCATAGAAACGTTCTTCCGGGTCATAGGTATTCAGATTTTCTATCCCTGGCACCCAGGATTCTTTCTCCTTCGGGATACGGGAACGAAGGGTGCTGGCTGCGCGGAGGGTGGCTCGAAAGAAACGATAGAGCCAGAACGCGCGAAACGGAAGGGAAGGTGAGCGAAACGCGGCGGGAGGGAGCAGGGACGGACGGGTAGAAAGGGGCTGAAGGGGAGTAAGAAAAAAGAAAGCAGCAGCCATAAAGAGCGAACGGAAAAGAGAGACAGACAGAGGGAAAGGAGAAGGGGGAGAGGGGATAATTCCACGGCTAAATATCGGTAAAAATCAATACTATCTCTTTTCCTCGACGCACTGCCGTCGCAGCTAATAATGCACGCGCAAAGAGCGCAACTCTAAAGGACGATCAATAAATCATTTCTCAACGATTTTCCGCGCATCGATCGCGGTACGCGTGCTTCCATCGCGAGAATTCCCTCGTGCGAAATGCATTTCTGGATAACGTCCTACATAATCGGCGAAAACATTCGTCATCGGCGAAATTACAAAGATAGAAATTTGAGATGCCATTCCGCAAAATAATTTCTCTGGACGGAAAGAGACAAACGGACAGACAGAGAGATCGCTTATTAATAAAAATATTACATGTTAGAAAAATTTATAGAAAAATTTGTCCTGGAATTGTCTTAAAAAGATTATGATACAGATATTATTCATGTCATTTAAACGATTTCACGTGACGGTATAGCTACGTGAGGTAATCTTTATCAACTTTCTCCGTAACACGACAGTTTGGGAGCCGGGAGTGATTTCAATGCAGCGGAGGAAGTTGGTCGTAAGCAGACGAATACCAATACGACTGTCGTATAGTACGAACAAGTTGCTACCAAGGTAGCGAGGAAATACCCGCGTAAGAAGGGCAAGATATTCGAGCCAGGGGAAACAAGTTGCAGCCCGAGAAAATTATCAACCATAAATTCAAGGCAGGTCGAGACAGTGTCTGATACATGGCGCCTCGTTGCCATTTCCAAGTGCAATGCAACTTATACGCGTTTTCTATGCAGCTGCATCTCTGCGACATCGTAGCGTATTAAATGACTCCGTAAAAACGCTATACCTTCCCATTCAGAAATTTCGTCATTTAAATATCAACTCTAATCAAAACTAATGCATCATTTCTCACAATATTTCTATCAATCTATCAGATATTTTGTAAATTACTACACGCGTAGATAAAAAAATACATTTAATCTTGTCTAAAATATATTTTGTTCACCTTGTTAACATTATTTTTTACATTTTTTTGCTTTTTACTACAACGATAAAAACAAATACGTGCCCGTTGTCACACAAAAAAAAACTATCGATTATTATATTTTTCTACAACAATTAAAATTTCCCTAAAATCCAAACGAGTCGCAAGCTCGTCTTGCCAAAGGATCCATTCCAAACAATCCGCTCAGAACCATGCACAACTAAAATACCAAAAATTACGCCGGAGGTCCATCAGCGAGCTACCTTCGTGTCTTTCGCGTAAATCTCTCCAAGAGAATCCATTTCGCGTGTCGCGCACGCGAATGTTTTCCCGGCCGTAGATTTGATACTTTTTCGAGTGCCGGCGCGATTTACGTGTCGTCGTAGCGACCAGCGCGATACAGAACCAACTTGTCTCGCTCGTTGCATTTTCGAGTGAGAAATGAAGGTAGAGAAAGAGAGAAGAGGGAAAAGATCGCTTTACGGCAATCCGAATTTCCGCTCGCCCTTTTCCGAAACACGTGGCGAGAGTAACGGCGTGGAACCGCGGACTCGACCACGACCTGAGACAAACGGTTAATGAAACGCGCGTGTGCCGCCGCCGTCGCCGTCGCCGTCGCCGCGCCGATGCCGACGTCGACGTCGGCGTCGACGCCGCGTCGCGCCACCACCGCCTTCGCCGCCACCAAGAATCTCCAACGTTCCGAAGAATCCCTTTGCACGCGAAAGTATAAACGGCGGTGGTAAACGCACGAGTGAGATTTACCTCGATCTGAGAGACCGAAGATCCGATCGACCAACCGACCGACAGACCGACAGACCGACAGACCGACAGACCGACAGACCGACAGACCGACCAACCGACCAACCAACCAATCAACCAACCTACCATCCAAACAGCCAACCATCCAACCAACCAACCAACCAACCAACCAACCAACCAACCAACCAACCAACCAACCATCCAACCAACCAACCAACCAACCAACCAATGCCTCCTCGGCGCTTTTCCTCTCTTCTTGTCTCCTCTCTCTGTCCCTATCACCAGAGAAGGAGTAAAAAGGAGGAGAAGGGAACCAAGTGGTTCTCAACGAGTACTTTATAGAAAAACGATTCTTTACCTGCTCTATCGATATTATTGAGGACCCTGGCGCGAGTATTGGGTCAGAGTATCCTCAACTAATTGATGTTCCTTTTATCGATTTCAGTACACTAATTTCAGAACAATAAGTTGTATTGCAATAGAACAGCTGCTAATCTTTGAACAAAAAAGTCTGGCAACGTATTATATTATTAATATTGTTTCTTATTTAATATATAACAATATAATAATTGACAATAAAATCGTAGTATCAACTTGTTGCGTTGTTCCAAGTGTCTCTATGGCTTATTTCGTATATGATTATAAAAAAACTGAAAGCAAGATTTGTTATATTATATAATTACAATTAATATAAGAATTTCTCTTTCTCGACGATATTACCCGCGAGCACAATAAAGAATATAGCTTTCCTCCATCTTACACACGTCGTACAAAAAGGACAGCGAGACGGAAAAAGGGAGCGCTTTCGCGAGATTTGTGAAATTGCTGCAATTTTTGTGCCACCTTTAACACGCGCTAACTATCGATCCGTGCGTCATAGTCGCGACAATCAAGTTCTTCTTGCCGTCCGTCGTGCATCTTGTTCTCTGAAGGAATCGACAAAAGAATGGCATCCAAGTATGCTAGAAGGCGAAGGGAGAATAGAACGGAGGATGACAAATAATTTGCAGACAGCAGTGCGGAGAGATATCGTGAAAAATTAAAACACTGGAAATATGAGAACCTCCGTTCACTCTTCCCCCTCTCTGTCCCCTCTGCCTCGCTCAAACCCCGACCCACCCTCTGTAACCCCTCCGGGGTAGCTAGGAGGGTTTAGGGTGAAAGGGGGGAAAGTAGGAAAGGAGGAGGGAGGTGGGTCGCGTACAACATCGTACAAAAGTTCACGTCACCTCGCGCGGTACAATCCGTGCCAAAAGCTCGTGTCCACTTATTTTATTTCGGTCTTGCCCCCGAACAATGCGCCGAGGATACTTGTAACGGGAAAAAGAAGAAAGAAAGAGAGAGAGAGAGAGAGAGAGAGAGAGAGAGAGAGAGAAACGTACTTTATCCCAGCTAATTTATCTTACTGCAATTTCTCCGCTCCTCCGGCCAAGCGCGTGTATGTATTCTCTCCGGAAAGTGTTAACTAAGTTGTGACAGGTGGACGATTATTCAATGTCGACGAAATTATAGGGTTACCCTATAATTTATGTAAGTTAATTAAGAGTGGACAGGAATTAAAATTCATGTTAGCGAAACTGCATCTCGCTCGACTCTGTCGACTCGTTTCAATTTCATAAATCGTCGGCGGTAGCGCACCTCCGCGCCGCGCCACCACTGTCTCGGCCCGTGGCTACTTAATAATCTTCGTATATATCGCTAATTAGACTGATTAAAGGCAATCTATCGTGTCTCCGAGATGCGGCGGGGCTGATTAATGACATGCGCGACTTCCGTGCACCGCGAGGCTATAATAAATTCCATCTAGACGCGCGCCCGCGCCGATTATGCTCGTACCAGTGCAATAATCCTTGTTCTCAGAAAAATATTCCGGTAATTCAATACGACGCTCTATTGAACGATCTTCCGTCGTTATCACTATAAATTTACGCAACGCCGAACGAGGCTGTGCAGAAATCGAGGTAAAATCATACTTTGAGAAAAATACGAAACAATTCCTTATCATAAATTTTACCATTATCAAATTGCCTTCTCGCCACGTGCAATAAGAAGGTATCGATAATTGTCGCGTCTTTCATTTGAAATACGAGCGTTATTTGTCTCGCGTAATAGCGCCGTTGGAATACGCGATATTAATTTCCATCGGACACGATCGGTCGGCCGCGGCCATTCCGAGTTCATTTTAATACGGGAAGAACAAATGGCATTTGACTCGCAATATTAATTTTCTAAGGCCGCTCGATGGCACGGGAAATGTGAAATGAATGTGTACGTCGTCACCCACCCACGTGGCGCGCCTTGCTAGCAAAACTTCCTTTTTAAGTTACGTTTATTCGCGGCTCACCTCGTTTCAACTCCCTCCGGAGAACAACGGAGAGCTTATAACGCCGTTCGCTAATGATGTTGTTCTACTTCCCACGCATTCTTCATCGACGTACCGCCAAACACGATCCCTTAAAATTGAGTTTTTGAAACGCGTCGATATCGAGTATCGTTATCGAATATACGTTACAAATACGTATGAATATATTCGTCAAATGTCAAAGGTTATAAAATATCATATTAATACAGCCTACATTTTCCGATTGTATCGCTCTTTCGAATCCCTAGCGAATTTCGAGTCGAGAAACTTTCCTTCTCGGAAACTTATATAAAAAAGCTCGAGTTTTTCGACTACCTATCAATTAAACATCGAATTAAAGCTTCGTTCCATGAAATTGCAAAAGATAGCGAAAGAAGATTTTGATTTATGCTCTTAAGGTTTAAATTGGAAATAGTCAGCCAGAGTGATTTTTACGCGATTTTTACTTCTCGCCCAACGAGAAAAAATTAGTTAAAATTGTTGTTTTAATGATTCATATCTATTTTTTAATTTCTCCTTTTAGAAAATATTGCATAAATTTTTATACGTAATAATCTCAAATACTAACAAATTGTAGAACAATCAATCATACACATATACAATACAATATGTATTAATAATAGCGATTTTTAATTGGAGTGTAAAAATCATCATTTATTACGCGATAAAAAACAGTCTCTAACACGAAATTTGAAATATCTTAAAAATGTTTGTAAACCCGCCATTGAAACATAACGCTTTATCGTTGTAAAGCATTTGCTCTTATAGAGCTACTGTTGCTTCGCATGTATCGCGCGACATATACAATTAGAGGTTTCCTTTATGCAATTTCATTCTCGCGTTTGAAAACGCGGAAAGTTCCTTCGCGTTACTCGCGTATCGCGTCTGTCCGCATGTTTGACGCAATCGGTTCGGTGGTTTGCCGGAATTTAGAATATTCCACACACCGACGAGCACACCGCGCGCGTTCGCACCCACCGCCACGCTAGGGGCACGTGGGCGCGCGCATCGTGCGTACACCCCACACACGCATACACGTGCAAATGCATCCTCCTTTCCGCTTATATTTGACGAGTGTACCTATGTGTCGCAACTGTTTCCATCGAACGTGTCCGCGCCTAAAAATGATCCCGGTTATATACCGCGGCGGGTATTAGCCCATAGTCCCACATGCATATGTACGTAACCGAGAACTATTAGAGCCGTAACGGATTTTTTCCGTCCCGATCCATCTCGCATTCCAGCCTCATCGCGCGCATCGTGCAAGTTTCGAATAATACGTTCCGCCTCATTCCCCGATTCGACCGATCGAATCCGGGGCGCGTAACAGCCCCGGATGCTTGTTACAAAACTATTCGAAAAACTGGTTTCCACCGTTCTCGACCGAGCAACCCCGCGTGCTTCTCCGCATACGGAGTGTGCGTGTGTGTGCGTGCGTGTGTGCGCACGAGTAAGAGAGAAGGCTCTCCTCCGGGCTGCTGCGTGCAGTGCCCGAAGCACGTGATAAGTTAGTCGAGCGTACGAAAGCTCCACGTGTTTGTCTCGGACAACGGCAATCACGACTCGATGCAAACGATTAAGACGAATCCGAAGGGCGTAAATGCGAGCGTACCCGAGCAGGATTATCGGTAAGAATGCGGACCGACCGGGAGACGAGCAGTAAATAACGCCGGCTACCTGTGGCCCATGTTATCTAGAAATGTCAACACACCCGACGTGCACCCTATTCTCTTATTTCTCTTACACTCTCGCGCATACTTTTTGTATCGTTGATATCCCTTTTTATTAAAAAAAAAAATATATATATATATCTACACGAAAAAATCACTTTGACAATGTAAAGTTTATTTCTCAGAAAATCTCCCTCCCAAAAATATTTCTAATAAATAGATTTAATTTATCTATCGGGCTTATTTATCTATTTTTAATTACATCTCAATTATATTGATGTCTTGGTCTAGGCCTTCCAAACGCATCACAGATACTCGCGCAAGTTTAACAAATTGATAATTAATTTCTCCTTTTCACATTTTGACTTTCTCTGTTTTAAAATGTTTAAGAGAATGTGCAATAAAAGATATTAAGAGATAGAAAGTGTACAGATAAATTAAATAAAAAAATATAATTTTTCTAAAGACATAAAATGTACGAATGGATTTCTCTTTTTATCTTGACATATTGAAGTAATCGATAATAATGTAAAAATTTAAGTAAAAATAAAAAGATAAAGAAGCGTAAAACAAATAAAATAATAATAAAACAAATATATATAAATTTGAAAACTGTATTATAGACAATAAAGAATTAAGAATATATATCGTCATAATAGAATCATACTATGATTCATTATATTACGTTAGTACTTCATTTTTTATTATAAATATATTATTTGTACTATGTGTATATAAATAATCTAGATGTAAAGAAGAAATAATGTAAAATAGTTTTTTTCCAATAATATATCGCGAATAAAAAAAATATACGTTTCCGTTGATTCGCTACGTTAAAACGTAGATCGTAAAACTTTACGTTCATATTTCCTAAATATTCTACATTCTCTAACCTAAAATTACTGCAAATCAGAATAATAGCAACTTTCACTACGATTAATAATCATTAGCGTAACCGCTGCTGCGTGCAACTTTCTCTACAAATCGCGCTCCATTTCTCAGTGCATAAAATCTTTCCAAAGTTTTCTATATAATTAGAAAATGCAGCTTAATTTAAAGTAATACGTTCTAACGTCCGCGATTTCCGTAACGGGGTTTATCACAATTTGCACATTCGCGGTAGGAATAATATTTGAGGGTGTTATTGTTTCATAGCAAACTTTAACCATTCACTTTGATCCGCGAGTGTAATGTCGAACGTCGGTGATTTGAACGTGAATTGTACAATTGCAAAACAGAGCGAGGTAAAGTTCTATCTCAATATCTAAGAGACGATCAGCATGTGTGCATAGTAAAAGCACTCTTTTCCTATAAATATTATATAGCAAAAAATTGTTTGAAATTGAAACATGATATTGTAATAATTCCACGTACTTGAATATTGATATAGAACAATTACTTGCTTTGTAACAAATGTATTGAAAACATGCGACAGAAATCAGAATAAACTTACCCTTGATCCATCCTGTCGACAGGGCCGCCGGGTCCCATCATCGGATGTCCAGGTCCCATAGGTCCAGCCATAGGATGTCCTCCTGGTCCAAACGGACTTCCGGGTGGTATACCGTACTGTGGTCCGCCGAATGGCTGGCCGTGCGAGGGAAAATGCGGATTACCGGCACCAGGTGGTACAAACGGTGGTCCCGAGGAGCCGGGCCGACCGACGAATTGCGGTGGCGCACCGGAAGGTGAGCCGAATGGACTGGGCCCGGGCCCGTTGTACGGTGGACCGGAATTGTTCGGAGGTGGTGGAAAACCGGTGGAATTAGGCGGTGGTCCTGGACCGGGCGTCGAGGAGCCGCTCGGCGCGGGGGACGCGGTGTACTGCGGCGTCGCCGAACCCGGCGGCGGGCCCTGGTACGGCGGTGCCCCGGCTGGACTACCGGCGCTACCGGGAAATGGACTCGGCCCTTGGAAGCCCGCATTACTAGGTGGGCCGCCCGTGTTGTTGTATGGACCTGAGCCAGGACCACCACCCTGGCCAACGGAATTGGGCGTAAAGGGCGATGCCTCCGAACCGGGCGGCGGGCCCTTCCAGGAGGCTGGTGTACCGGGATCCTCCAGCGTGGTGGTGGCTGCCAATGGTGTGTTTAGGCGGCTACAGCCTACAAAGAGACATGGTTGTAAGTATAGTATAGTTGCAAGTTGCTCACAATACATGTATATATGCTAAATATTGTGCCTTTTATATTAATTTCACTATGTGACTCTAATAGATATGATAAGATACAATGAGAAGTAAGTAAAACATTATAACGTAGAAAGACGAAAAGATATATAAAGAGATAAAAGATTGTTTCATACGTAATACAAACGTTTCTCCAGTCATACTACAAGTAGACTAGTAATACGTGTTAACATTAATAAATTAACTACTGATTTAATCATCAATCGATATAAGCAGAACAGATTAAACAATGATGTTTACTGTAGACAATCCATCGACTAAAAGTATTATATGATATGACTGAAACTATTGTATTCACTATTATATTCATATTTCTCCAATAATAGTACAAGTAAACCAGTAATACGTGTTAACATTAATCAACTGATTTAATCATCAATCGATATAAGCAGAACAGATTAAACAATGATGTTAACTGTAGACAATTCATCGACTGAAACTATTACATGATATGCTTGAAACTATTCTATTCATGACAGAAAAAGTAATGAAAAACAGCTCACACAAGCTATTATACAAATAAATCTTGTGCAAATGATAAAGTCTGTTACATTTCACGTTTTGAACAATTATGACAGCATCGAAGGGTTCATCCTTAGTAAACAACAATGAAACTTGTGCATATTATCGCAAAGCAGAGTACGTTCACTTCATCCCGAGTAAAAAGAGAATTAAAGAGGCACAAACGCACTTCCAGACGTAAACATATGTAAAAGAAAATCACCATTGTTCGTCCCATTGGCCTTCATTGTCCCCCAGTGGTCACCCAGCTCATTCCATCTCAGCGATCATCCACTGCGTAGAAAATCCGACACGAAAGTTGAAACGAGAGAGCGCACAAACTCGTTGGCCAAAGGTTCTCGCGAATGATAATAATTGCAGGACGGTAACGCGCAGCTCGACGGAGGCTGGCTGTTCTCAGGTTCTCTCCGTGCCGTGCTCGCGCTTGAAGGTTATGTGCCGGCACACCTAACCTAAACCAGTACACGCAGCACAGTAGACGAGACGCACACGGACGTCCGGCCGGTTCGCGCGCGACGAAGGCACACACACGCGCACACACACACTCACACTCGGGAGACCGCGGCACGCTTCGCTTCAGGAGTCGATCGTCGGTCGCGGGGTACCGCGCGCGGTCGTGAGCTCGTCATGGTCTTCTCGGTGAAAGAGCGGCAACAACAACAAGAGCCCGTCGTCGTCGTCGTCGTCGTCGTGGTGCGGCGGTCGCGTCGCCGCCGCCGCCGCCGGCATCTTTCCAACGGTCGTCGCTCCGCTCCGGCCGTGCGTATCGCCGACTCAGGACGCCGCGGCCGGCGCTCGTACGTACTCCGGTCGCGCACCCGCTCCTAGGCGCGTGTACCGCTGCGACATGACGCTACTGACCATTCATTCCCCGCGCGTCGTCACATTGCAGAAAAGTTCACGACGTTCCAAACACAAGCGACCTCGCGTCGAGTGCGCCCGCCCGCGCGCGCGCACGCGCGCGCAAGTCCCCTCTTTCTCACTTCCACGTGCGAGAGAAAGAGAGAGAGAGAGAGAGAATGTAGCCAAGAAGGGACGGAGCGAGGGAGACGCGAAGAGCGAATCACACCACCGGAGTCAACAGACCGACTTGGCGGTCAGGGATGTAGTCGTCCGACGGGCGCGAGAGGAACGATCGGAACTCGCTCGAATAAATGAGAGAAACGACGACGACGAATCCTCGCGTGAATCGTTTCACAATTTCGAGCTTTTCGCGAAAGATCGCGTCGGCACGTAGGTCACCAGGCACGTTACAGCTCTTGGAGCAAAGTCAAAGAGGACACACGTCCACAGTCCCATAACAATCGCGAACCGTTACTACCGCCGGTAAGATCACTCCGATTTTCGTCACTCACACACGTACCACCATGCGGAAGCGCCCGCGAATATACACGTATACGCACGTGCGCGCCAGGAGCGTAACTAAGTCGCACACGCACCTCGTCTCCTGACTGCTTCCTCGCGGACCACGTGTTTCGCCCTCCTCTTCCTCTCTCTTTCGCCTCCCTTTCGTCGCTACCACTACCACCGACGTCACCACCGCCACCACCACCACCACCACCACCACCACCAGCCGTTGTCTGCGTTCCTCGTTTCTCGGTGGTGTCGTCGTCGCCACCGTTGCCGCCGCCACCTCCGCTGCTGCCACCACCACCACCACCACCACCACCACCACCACCACCACCGCCACCGCCGCCGCCGCTCACGCCCGAGTGTCAACTGGATTTCTTCCTCGGCCGCAGACGATAATTGCTATTCCACGCGCGGAGCTCGAAGAGGGTTGCCATTTTTCCGCTACTTTTCTCCTGCGCCCGCCGAACGCAGGTGACGGCCGTGGCGAGAAATCAGAGGCCGTGGTGAGGATTGAAGAAACTTCGTTGCGTAAACACTCGCGTCGCGCTCTCATGACGAGACGTCCGCTCGCTGGTTCGCTCGCTCGCTCGCCCGCCCGCCTGTACGTACGAACACTCGCACACTCGCACGCACGCACGCACCTTCCCCGAGGCTGTCTTAGGCTCTAGCCGTTCTCCGCTCCTCCTTGGCCGCGTGGTTTGTTGTTCGTTAGGACCGCGCCGGCTCACGGTTACCCGACCGACGGAGACAGACGTGCGTTGTCACGTACGCACCTTCGCTTCCGCGCTTTTCTTTACGAACTGTCCGTCCGTCGGCCGTCGAGGTCGTCCGTCGCTACACACCTCTCACCCGGTATATCGATTGTCACTCGCGTGCGCCGCGCTTCGCGTAATTTCGCGTGGCTATAATACCGTCTCTCGGCGGCGCGGCGCCGGCCGTCGCCCTTTTTCCGCTGTTCCAACCAATTATTTTCCCGAGGGAAGTAAGGAACGAGCGACCGACGCGCGGCTAACTTCGCGCGAGTCGCGTCAACTCGGAACGCGAAACACGGTTACTCCGCTTGGACGCGCTAATTTCCGGCCGATTAATCAAGAGGAAACTTTGGCAACGCGGTGTCGCCTGTTGCATGCGAGCGACTGTATCACGCCGCGTATACGTGCGTGACAGCGACGTTTTACGCGTTGAAATTCGCCAACGTTATCCGACGGACAGAGACAGGTTAAGTAGCGACGGGCTCACACTTGACGACGACGCTTCCTTCCTTCCTTCCTCGCGCACTTCACTTCGGGCACGCAGCACGTAAGTTCGTTACAGCATTCCATAATTACAAACATCCCGCGTAATTGCGTAATGTGCCAATTCGAGCGTCGCGAGTCACCAGTCGCGAGTCGTCTCTCCCTGCCCCGCGATCACTTTGCGTTTACCTCCTTCGCGAGTTGCTCCTTTGTGAATTCGCGTTGCGGCTCCGAGAAACGGCCACGCGTTTCCCTCTGTGCACTCGCTAGCACTCGGCGCCTACCTCGAAGCCAGGAGAGCGGAAAAACGCGGGGTGGGAATGGAAGAAATAAAAAGGAGCTCGAACGAGAAAGAGAGAAAGAGTAACGACGATCACTACTACGAACTTGCCGTTGCTGTTTGCTCGCGGGGGCTCGCGCACCCCTCCCCCCCTTCCCTCCCGGTGTAACGTTCCCCTCGCGTTTCCAAGGTGGTAACCACCCACGACAGATAGGGATATATATGTATATCCGCGTTGCGCGACAAAGACGTCAAAGATGAACGCGTGTGATCGCGAGAGGTAGCCGCGAGCTCGCTCCCACGTGCTGGAGCGTGGAGCGGCTCCCCCACACACATACACACACGCACACACACACACACACGTACGCACACACACATGCGTGCGCGCGCGCGCGAACGTGTACGGCCCTGCGCACCGAGAGAGAGCTGCACCTCCGACCGCAACGGGACTGCGCCGTGGTTACTCTTTCCTCCCGTCGGCGCCGCCGTCGCTGCCACCACCGCCACCGCCGCCGCCGCCGCCGCCGCCGTCGTCGTCGTCGTCGTCGTCGTCGTCGTCGTCGTCGTCGCTGCCGCCAACCGTCGCGACGCGCGACGAAAAAACGTCGTACAGCCTCGCCCGGCGCGCGTACCAACCAAGACGAACGGTTTACACTGTTTACAGCGTAGTTGCGGAGATGACTCTCCGTAATTCCCTGCCGCCGCCTGCCACTACGTTTGAAAATTGAAAGACTTTTCTCTACGTGAGCGTACAACGACGCGCCCACGCCGGCCGGTGCATTTTTTTCTCCCTCGGCCTCGTTCGCTTTCCGTCGTTTGAAAGTCGCCCGTCGCGGGGGACTCGACACTCGCCGCCGGTTGACAGTGTCACCCTAAAAATCAATAAGGGGTTCACCCTGCCCGTCGCCCTCTTTCTCCTCCTCCTCCTCCTCCTCCTCCGTTTCCTCCTCGTCCTCCTCGTTTTTCTCCTCCTCCACGCGGCTCCTCTCCGCTCTCTTGCTTCCTACCCTCGTGTCCCAGGAACGTCGACAGCGGGGGTCGACCGGTCGCGAAAGTTATGGCGATTGGCCGACACCGTCATTCTATAGAACAATCATAGAATGCGCATGGAGACTTGCTGTTTTCTACATTTATAAAGATCCTGCCTAAAGACGATTGTTTTACAAGTATTTCTTTTCTTTAAAATATAAAAATCCAAAAGTAATTCGGAAAAGGTAACGCTCTTGATGAAGAGATTCGCGTTTCGTGTGCATCCTAGTCATACGCAAATGTTTTGTATAGAGAACTGTGTCTGCTTTCGAATTACGTTTATACAATTGTAGAATTTTTATATTTCAAGTAAAAACCATTTGGAAAAGCCATTTCTCAAGAAGATTCTTTGGACTATACCCGTTCAATCTTCTTGGTAAAATTTTATCACGATGAAAAAAGATTCATAAGATTCCGATAGCGACGTACGCACTCAAACTGCTTTTATG
Organism: Solenopsis invicta; assembly: GCF_016802725.1. Taxonomy (NCBI): domain Eukaryota; kingdom Metazoa; phylum Arthropoda; class Insecta; order Hymenoptera; family Formicidae; genus Solenopsis; species Solenopsis invicta. The sequence continues at coordinate 25,684,799 of NC_052679.1, forward strand.
TTAAATTGCGGAAACTCAATGTTGCAGCTTCTCCTGAAAAATTTAGTCCGCCCTCTCGCGAGTAAAATTATCGAAAAGTATATGCGGGAATTGCTATATATGCGAGGAAGAGCGTTCTTTTTCCTACGAGTTGCTCGCGCCCGCGCCCGCGCCCGCGCGTGTGTACTCTGTCGCGCTGTTATAGTTCCTTACTCCTTTTGCAGCCGTTCGTATAGAAACACGGCGCTACAGAAGATTATGCCGACCTACCTCACTGCCTGGGAAATTTGAAGGAATTATCGTGCGCAAGTTACATCGCTAAAGCATAATTATGAAACATTACGCCACAATCTTTATGATCGTTCGAGATGGATTTTTCACTCTCGAGTGAAAAATTACACTTAAAAAAAGGATTTACATTTACGAAAGAAAGGAGTATTAAAGAAAGATTTCCATTCGGTGTGTTTAAAATTCTGTTGCGAATTATACAGAGTGATCCTTACGTATTCTAAAAGATTTTATAGAGTAATTTGAGATAAAAATTTCACATGACCGCACTTTCCAAACGACTTACTTTAAAAAATACAAGGTGCCAAACTGAAAGAAAAATTTTATTTTTTCCAAAAATATCGAAATCCACTCGAGTTATTTTGATAAAACTTCGTGTATGTTTCAAAAACACGAAAGTTCATCTTTTGAGAGGCAATACATGATTTTTTTTAGTCAACTAGGGATGGGCAGACAGATGCGGCTGCCATATTTACAAAGAAAATGAATACTCTACTAGTTTCTTCAGTTTTAGAATTTTTTGTGATAAAAAAGTATAAAAACTATATTTTTCGATATATAGACATTTTCAAGAAAACATTTTGTTCTTCAACAATCTCTTTGAAACTAAGCTTTTTGAATGTGCATGGAAAATATTAAATTTTAATATGAGAAATTTATGGCAAGCCATTTTTTATTTTTTAATATAATAGCATAACAGAAATGTTCTTTAATATAAATGTTTTAAAAAATAATTGTCTCAAAAAATTATGAGTTTAAATAAATAATCAAAATTATGTCAAGACATAATAGAAATTCAGAATTATTATTTCGTTGTAGTATAATAATATTTCGATGAATTAAAATTATGTCTTGGCATAATAAAAATTCAGAATGATTATTATGTCGCAGCATAATAATAATTCGACAAATTAAAATTATGTTGAAACGTAATAATAATTCCATAAATTAAAATTATGTCCGGGCATAGTAAAAATTCGTAATTTTTATTATGGCCATAAAAATAATTCCGAATTATTATTATGTTGTGACATAATTTTAATTGAACGAATTAAAAGTATATCTCAATATGATAATAATTCTGAATTTTTTAATATTATGTCTTGACATAATTTAAATTCGTTGAATTATTATTATTATATCGCGACATAATTTTAATTGGTCGAATTAACGTTAAGCCGAGACAAAATTTTAATTCGAATTATTACTATACTGCGACATAACAATTCTGAATTTCTATTATATCTTGGTATAATTTTAATTCATCGAATTATTATTATGTAGCGATATAATTTTAATTTGATATAGAGGAATTTCTCAACACAGAATTAAAATTATGTCAAAACATAATAATTTGATGAATTAAAATTATGTCAATATCTAATAATAATTCGACGAATTAAAATTATGTCGCGACGTAATAATAATTCCATGAATTAAAATTATGTATCGACATAAAAATAATTCCATATGTCTATTATGCTGCATTCATAATTTTAATTAGTTGAATTATTATTATGTCTGGACATAATTTTTATTATTTATTTAAACTCATAATTTTTTAAGACAATTATTTTTTAAAACATTAATATTAGAAAACATTTGTGTTATGCTAAAAAGTAAAATGGCTTGCCATAGAAATTGCCATACAAAATCTTTAAGAATGCTTAAGAACCTGTAGATCGCGACATGATATTTACTAAAAAAATGATCATTATTCGAGGACACATTCATCTTATAATAGAGAATCTACAAAAGCCGAAAAAATGATCGATCGATGTCTCAGCGTGCAACTTCCGCTTTAGCGATCATCGATATCACGGATTCGATCGCTTCACGGATTATTCAAGGCCACATTGAGAATGCACCACGAATGAGCAATAGGTCTTATTTCTCGTGTCACGTCCACACAGAGCGAAGCGCGCTGCACCGGCATCTCGATGCGTATCTGTCAACGAGGCGCCGCGCGCGTGGAGGCGCGGACTCGATAACCCGCGCGATTCGGGGTCAGCACGATCGCCTTTTATACGCTCCGGAGACGGAGGGAACCGTCGCGTTGCCTGGTCGCCTCCGGCAACGGTCGATGCGTCCAATAGTCCCCTCGACTTGGACGATTAAATCGCGATAAAGCGATCGTAGTCGGCGAGTGACATCGACAAGCTTCGACGGCGAGATTCCCCGTCCGCAGATTTATCGCGAGAATCATCTTTCGCGCAAACGGAGTGTGCGGCGATAAAGCGAATGATTCGATTGACTCAACGTGGCTTTGTCGTGATGTATAACGAATCGCTTGCCGCGGAAGACCAAGTCGAGGTTACTAGGCTCATATCTAGTTTTAATAATCATTATCGACCCGCGGTTTGAATTCGAACTTTGTTGTTCGTTTTTGTGGAAAAAAAGAAACGACAGGCTAAGAACGTCTCTTATCAGTCTCTGACGCGATGCTTTCCGCTGTTGCCAATTGTTCCCAATTGCTGCATCTTATCATGATATAACCGATAGAACTCTTCAAATTGATTCGAAAAGTTATTTTAACGTGTTTCTTTCCACCAATGCGGATTACTTAACTTTTTATATTTTTTTTAGTTCTAAGAATTAGAAAATCAATTTACATTGATGAAAATAAATATAATACGTATTGTATAATACGTATACCGTATTGATCGTGAGTCATTCGCGCGGCGATCCGAAAAGACAGTGGGCGAAATTCAGCTTGGATCGAGAAGCGGTTCCTCGACATTCACCCCGCGCTTATTTCGCGTGACGAAAAGTTTCGCAGTTGTTCGTCCGCATCCTTTTACATCTCGCATTTTGTCGCACGGATAAGGGACGGACAGGGAATATTTCGCCGATACACACGCACGCACGCACACATACACACACACACACATACGTGATGTACCGCGAGGTGAATGACAGTTGCAGACAGTTCGTACACAAGCACGTTCCAGTGACCCTGCTCGAACGACGGCGGGCGATAGGACGCGGAGCGGAGCGGAGCCGCGCCGCGCCGCGCCGCGCCGCGCCGCGCCGCACCGGTCGATCCTCGCGAGCTCGCACGTGCTCTCTCGTTGACTTGCCGCTTGCCGCGTGTCTGGCCGCCTCTCGTGGCCGCGATACCCTACCAACGGAATGGCCGAAGAAAACCGCACGCCGTTCAGAGATATTAGGATAAGTTTCATTCATACAAACTTTGGAACAAATCTCGACCTTCGGGAACTGTCGGCCACGCGCTTGGCAAAGTGCGCGAACGACTCTCGAGCTTGAACAATGTGTCGTTGCGATATGTATCGCAAGTTCAATAGAAGAATTTTAAGAATTGTCATAGAATTATAACGATCGTGAACATGGTGGAAAATTATATTATTTATAATTAGAGTCACATTTGACCGTAGTTATCGTTGCTTACAAATTGATTTAGATTAAAGTTGGATTTTCTTCCCGAACTTGCATATTGAATATTTTCAACATAAAAGCAAATAGTAAATTGTACATGAGAGTGTAATTGATACTTGTGTATTATAGTTATATCGAAACACTTTGTATTTACATAAGATTCGCGGGAGTGCGGCTCATCGCAAAAATAAGAAAAATTTGTCAATCTCGAGAGTAGCTCGCAGCTATTCCTAACTGAACTCGGAAGCTTCGGAGTTCACGATACACAGAAGCAAGTTGAATTCGTGGAAAGGCACGAAGGGAAGACCAGAAGAAGCAGGTTCGTGGTTGGCTGAGCGGAGTGGCACTTGGAAGTAGATGTGAACAAGCACGGCAGAGTCGGAGCAGGAGAGGGAAAAGGAGGAGGAGGAGAAGAAGGAGGAAGAGGAAGAGAAGGAGGAGTGGGGAATAGGTCGATACGGTAAACTATTGTCTGGCGGGTGAAGTGCTCGTGAGAACCGGGCGAAAGAGACGGCTTCGACTTGGCGCGCAGTCCACCAATTTCGCACGAAATTTCCGAAGATTCGTCATTTCACGCGGTTAAGAAATCTGCATCTCTGTCCATGCGACCTTTCGCCTGTCGTCCCGGTTCCTCGATCGATGTCATTGCATTTAGAGTCCTGTCGATGACATACCGCAAATGAGAAACGGTCACCGGCTGTTATCCCGATATTTCGTCGAGTATCGATGAATGATTCGTCGATGACTTTTTGTTGCAAAAAATCCACGTCGGAACGTGGCGAACCGTTCGATTAATCGGCGCGCCTTCATTTCCTAATGATGACATTCTATTTTTGTTTGCAACGTTTTAGCAAGCTTCTCTCTTTTCGGTTTCTGTTCCTATTTTATCCTCACACGCATACGACCACCTAACGACATCTGTCGATACCATTTTGAATGTATTTGACGTCATGTTAATTTCAACAACGTTTAATTGAATATTGAAATTTCTTAAAATAATTTTAAAATATGTCCCATTATCACGTTTTCTAATTTTGATAATAATTATGTTAGAAAATGCTAAGAAATCTTCCTCTCGACTCGTGAAAATTATTACTGAATAACGAGAATATATTTTCCTTAATAAAACTATACAAAATTTCTTCATGTAAGCAAGTTACATACGTTTAACATAATCTTATTTCAATGCTTACATTTGGAAAATAAAAATATTCTCAAAACGAAAACCTTTTTTGAGGCCTCCGCTCTCGACAACGACGCTTCCGGTACTCTGCGCATGTAACATCGAGCATAAGAGCGGGAGATATACCCGATATGCGTCAAATATATTCGACGAACATATCGCTTTATCGCAAATCCCGATTACACAAGTAGAAAATAAAGATTACGTAGATTACATGACGTCATAACGTCGAAGACTATCGCGAGTCGCGTTCGTTTGTCCGACTCACTAGCTACTTTAGCTCGACGAGCACCACTATCTTTTCGAATTAAACTTACGCCACATGACACCACGCCGCCGCCGCCGTCGCCGCTCTGGTTTTAATACCGCACCGCTTAAGAGAATAAATTCAAAACGATAGCCTTCGGTATTTTCATTTGAAACGCGGCTACTCGTTTTTGCATACTATACTCTCGTACGCGTTTTCCTCTGTGTAACTTGACCTGTTATTTTCGATTTCGATTCGCGCAATTGTTTTATTTTCCTCGACATGGACGATTAAACACTCGACTGTTATACATCCGTCTCTCCGCGCGCGCACGCGAGTCGTAATAACTTGCATCGCGGTGCATACATACGAACGTACAAGTATACGCCGCGCGATTAGCGCAGCGTAAGAACGCGCTCTCGCATCACTTCACGTCGTTAATTCTTTTTAAGAGCGACAAAAAAAATTTACGTCGTATAATTCAATGGACTTGCACCGGATTAATAAGCGACGCTCGCGGGTGGCGAAGCGCGCGGTTACGCAAATAACTTTTCCGCGCGACGTCACCCATGATCGGCGACCACCCAAGTTCGCTCGCGCCTGACCACTCGCCCAAGCTAGCTCGGTCTCCTCGATGGTATCGACGAAGAAATAAAAGCGTACCGCGCTCGCCGACTCGCAGACTCACTTTGGCATGACGGCAACTACGATCTGCGAATGCTCCAATGAATTCCCGATTGACGAATGCAAGTCTACCTACCCGACCCCACAGTGTACATAGGGTTGGTTTGGCATGCGGCGATGCGCGACAATACTACAACGACCGCGTGTTTGCCGATTGTCACTCGGGAGGAGGGTGGAGAGGTAAACACGATTTTGCCCCACCGCCGCTCGGCATACACGTCTGTCTGTACGTGCATCCCAGATACCGAGTCGTCCGCGTATACTTTGACTGTGTACCAAGCGCGAAACCTTGCAACAAGTTCGTACGAGTCGAGAGAGAGAGAGAGAGAGGACCAGTATTCGACATCGATCATTGATATCGATGTTAAATTGGTTAATCATTTCCGAGTGCTAATCCTTCACGAAACGATACTTACGTGCACACTTGTAAATGCATCTGTCCGTATTCTTGTGTATACGACATTTGACGTTTTCTGCAACTTTATGCGCTCATAAAATAGAGCAAACCTCATTTTTTTTACTCATAATCCTTACCAGCAATTAAAATTAAAACTGTTTTTATATCTGTTTATGAGTCTCAAAACAAAAAAAAATCGAGACTTACAATTTTAGAGGCGTTCGATATCTATCGAAAAGCGATTATTTCTCAATTCCGTGTTTCATCAGTGAACCGTGAACGCGAGACTTGGAAATACTCCATAATAACACGTAAAACAAAGGCTATCCCGGAACGGAAGGAAAAGAAGAGGAGCGAGAAAAGGGAGACGACGGAGCGAATAGTGGAAAAAACGAAATAGGAATAATTTTGCAAAGATAAAATGTCCGCTCGATCCGCCATTGCCAGACTGGTTAAACAGGTTATCGGTTTATGGCTGCCGTAAAGAGATTTTAAATTTCGCGGCAATGTGCCCGTTGCATTCCGCGCCGCGATGCTTCGCGTCCTTTTGCCTTCGTTTTTCAGTCGTTTTGCCGAGTACATAACGTCGCGCGCCAATGGCAAGCGGTTTCTCGATTACGACGAGCGTAATGCTTCTCAGAGTGCCATGGAGAAGCGCGCATATTTTCTCATGAGTAAAACTCCATTCTGCTATCTTAATTTCTTACCGATCTCGTTTGCGACGTCTGTCTTGCTGAAGCTTGACGTACCACCTCGCGCACAAT